>NW_024081149.1:371705-637139 GCF_003009895.1 Hyaena hyaena
ATCCATTCATCTGTTGATGGACACTTAGGCTCTTTCCATGTTTTAGCTATTGTTGAGAGTGCTGCTATGAACATTGGGGTACATGTGCTCCTATGCATCAGCATTTCTGTATCCCTTGGGTAAATTCCTAGCAGTGCTATTGCTGGGTCCTAGGGGAGTTCTATTGTTAGTTTCCTGAGGAACCTCCACACTGTTTTCCAGAGGGGCTGCACCAGTTTACATTCCCACCAACAGTGTAGGAGGGTGCCCGTTTCTCCACATCCTCGCCAGCATCTAGAGTCCTCTGATTTGCTCATTTTAGCCACTCTGACTGGCATGAGGTGGTATCTCAGTGTGGTTTTGATTTGCATTTCCCTGATGAGGAGGGATGCTGAGCATCCTTTCATGTGTCTGCTGGCCATCTGGATGTCCTCTTTGGAGAAGTGTCTGTTCATATCTTCTGCCCATTTCTTCACTGGGTTGTTTGTTTTTCGGGTGTGGAGTTTGGTGAGTTCCTTCTAGATTTTGGATATTAAGCCTTTATCTGATGTGTCATTTGCAACTATCTTTTCCCATTCTGTTGGTTGCCTATTAGTTTTATGGTTTGTTTCCTTTGCTGTGCAGAAGCTTTTAATCTTGATGAGGTCCCAATTGTTCATTTTTGCTCTTGATTCCCTTGGCTTTGGGGATGTGTCAAGCAAGAAGTTGCTGCGGTGGAGGTCAAGGAGGTTGTTTCCTGCTTTCTCCTCTAGCGTTTTGATGGTTTCCTGTCTCACATTCAGGTCCTTTATCCATTTTGACTTTATTTTTGTGTATGGTTTAAGAAAGTGATCTAGTTTCATTCTTTTGCATGTTGCTGTCCAGTTCTCCCAGCACCATCTGTTAAAGAGGCCGTCTTTTTTCTATTGGATAATCTTTCCTGCTTTGTCTAAGGTTAGTTGGCCATCCATTTGTGGGTCTAATTCTGAGTTCTCTATTCTAGTCCATTGGTCTATGTGACTGTTTTTGTGCCAATACCATACTGTCTTGATGATGACAGCTTTGTAGTAGAGACTAAAGTCTGGGACAGTGATGCCTCCTGTTTTGGTTTTCTTCTTCAATATTGCTTTGGCTATTCGAGGTCTTTTGTGGTTCCATACAAATTTTAGGATAGTTTGTTCCAGCTTTGAGAAGAATGCTGATGCAATTTTAATTGGGATTGCATTGAATGTGTAGATTGCTTTGGTTAGTAATGACATTTTAACGATATTTATTCTTCCAATCCATGAGTATGGAATGTTTTTCCATTTCTTTGTGTCTTCTTCAATGACAATGGCACATCTTATACTTAAAATATTTCCCAATTTTCTGAAATTTTAATAGTCCAAATTTTAAAGAAATCTCCTTTGAAACAGAGAAATGTGTATTACAACAAGCCTCTGCAGTTATAAGTTGCTGTCAAAGTAGCATAATTAAATTTTGCATTAATTTGGCTAAATATTTAATTTCACATTAATTAATTAATAGAAATTAATTTAACATGAGAAAAGTGAATCTAACTGTAGAAATTATTAATTGTTCTAATTGCTACGATTCCTCCCGTCTTCTGCAAACAACATCTTCTTTTCTCTACCTCTCTATACCTCACTTAAAGTCCTACTATAAGCAGGCATTATTTCATTCCACTGCTGAATAAATGAGCCTGTAATCAAAAGTATAAATATCTGTTTGAGGTGATTACATCATAGCACAGACAGGCAAATGAAGAAGCTATATGAGAGATTCCCCATTATTTTTCATCTGGCGCTAGTTGGAAGGAGCTCTTTCCATGTGGTTTAGCTGTGAGGGTGTCTGTGGTGGTTGCTGGTACCCACATCTCCAGCTGCAAGGAAAAGCCTAATCAGCTTTAGGAAAAACAAAGCCAAAAAGAGAGAGAAAGACAAAGGAGGAGAGTGCTAAGTTCCAAACCCTAGATTAAAGTTACTGGGATTCCTAGGGCTCCCAAGTTGTTGGCATTCCCAAAGGTGGACTTACAAACTCCTCCTTTGATTATTTGAGCTAACTCAGTAGTTTATAACAGTTTTTTCAAGCCAGCTTAATTTAGGCTTACTTTACTGGAAAGCAAGTTAGACTTCTGCCTAATAAACATGGGCAGGCTTTACAATTGATTTCCTCTGCAATCTATTTTACACCATATAAACATTTAAATGTGATAATTAACCCTACCTTTTTAAGTAAAGATGTTTAACTCACATATACATAGAATTCGACAGTAAAAATACTTTCCAGAGAAATAAAAGTATCTACTTTTGATTGAGCTTCATTCTAAGGGCAAGGTGGTAAATGAAATATATTTTACTGTATTTTAATCTTTAGAGCAACCCAATGATGGTATTACTATTACCACTAAGAAAACTTGAGATCAGGGAAGCTAAGGGAATTGCACAAATTTGATCTTTGATTGGCTGCACTGCACCAGAGCTGTGTACTTAAACCACTATAGTCACTCACTCCCTCGGTCCTCCTTTATGAAAAAGAAAACCTTTAATGAACCAGTGCATCAGCTTTCTCAACACCTTCAACAAGGTGCATTAAAAATTATGGCAGCTGACATAAAGCCATTGATGTTATTCGGTGAAACAGGTCTTTATATCAAACTTGGAAACAAAAACTCATAAGGTGAACTATACTATATGTATAACATTTATTTATTTAGAAAATGAGTAATTTATTATGTCAGTGTTGTTACAGTGATAGGAAAGCTTAAGCAGATGAATAGAATAATAATGGAACTTGCAATTTATCTTTATTCCCTCTCTCTCTCTCCATCTATATTTCTTTCCATTTCTCTCTTCCTCTATCTATTTCATCTGGCTTTCTCCATTGTTATAATCTAATACCTGTGAAATATGTATAGCTAACAACTGCCTGGTTTACTTTCTATAGTGTCAGCCAAAAAGAAAGAGAAAAGGGTTTGCTTTAAATAGGAATACTAAACTGAAAGCAATTTTAATGTATTGAGGCAAGTATAAATTATGCATGAGTAACAGGAAGGTAAATACATGACCTAAATGTAATCATATTTATCATATATGATATATACATCACATGAACCATCTTGGTGTGTTCTAAGCTGTGCTGTCCTATAAAATTTACTGCGATGATGGAAATGCTCTACTTCTCTGGCCAATTAGGTAGCTACTGGCCATGTGTGGCTTTGAGTACTTGCAATATGGTGAGTGAGACTGTGGGGCTGAATTTTTAATTTTGTAACAACATGTGGCTAATGCTTACTGTGTTGAACTGTGCAGATAAAGAGGAAATAAATTTGGAGGGAAATGATTCATAAATATCAAGAGAAATATTGGTTTTTGTGATAAAATTTTAAATAATTATTCTGTCCAATTAAATGAATATGCTAGTTTAAAAGGCATTTCTGAGTTGACAAACTGAAAATGTTAAATAGAAAACCACTTAGAAAATAAGTATATGCCATAGATTCTAATATAACTATGCTAATTTTTAAGACTACAGATATTTCAGAATCCTTTACCATGCAATAATTTTGCATCTCTCTCTTCTTTTTTACTTAGAGGGGACCTGACTTGTTAAGTAAATAAGTAGAAAAAGTAAATAAGTAAGTACACACTGAAAATTATTTAATATCCACTGGATATTTCAAAAATATTTTGAAATAAATGGGTCACATCTTAGGATGAAGGTATTAACTCTTCCTGTTTAGCATTATCCTATTTTATGCTTGATGAAAGTTATTTTTGTAATGATATGCTTCTGCTCTAAATTTAGTATTAATTTCCTAAGAAAAGGAAAAATGTACTCAGAGAGAAGTTATATACAATCGTATGAAAAGAAATCTCAAAAAAAGGGCCATCTGAAATGCACAACACTGGATGGGGAAAATAAAGATCTGAAAAGAATATTCAAATTCATAACTGTTCACAACTTTCATTTTCTGATTTAAAAGTCTTTGCCCTGAAATCACTATTTGAATCACAAAGAAATGTTCCTTAACTGCATTACAGATTTGAAAAACGCTCCTTTAATGTTGGCTGAAGCTAAAGACAGGAATCACTAATTGAACCATGTTTTGTATCTATGTGTCAACTATGTTTGGAGATTGAACTGGGACTATCAAGTAATTTCACTTAGGCCATTGAAAAAGCCATTGGATATTAAAATGTTTAGTCACCAGTGGTTTGGTTTGAATTTAATGCATCTGTGAGCTAGAAGTTAACATCTTTGTATCCTATTACTAATCTCCTGAGAAACCAGGTTTATTTATTTCCCCATTTTAGTTTCAAAGGTGTCATTTGTTCCTGATTAAAGACAAACATTGATCCTTAAATTAAAAAAAAAAAGGTTTTCTGATGTCTGGTACTTGGTTTCCTACTGTGACTTTTAAATGTGAAAATATAGTTGAGTCAAGCAGAAAACCTCTTTACAGAACCAATTCTGCTCTCAGTATCATACTCAACATGTTGGCCTTTTTTTGAGAAAGCACTCCATTTCCACAGCAATAAATTTGTTCTTGGTATCGTAGAGATCTTGAGATTTCCTTCTTTTTATTTCTTAGTCTTTACAGGGTTCAAAAGTTGTTGAATTCTTTTTCTTTTCCTTACAGAGTTAAGCTGCCCCATCACCAATGTTACTTCCTTCCTTTTCTGCACTAAGAAAGAATATGTTGCTGATGTGAGTAATCACAGCATTTGAAAAGTAGTTTAAAGAGTAAGGCTGTGCTGTGCCTTGTCAACAGTTGCTACGCAGGACTCTGCAAGTCCCCAGGTCTTATTAAGGAAAGTGTGTAGCAAGGTAGAGCTCACCCTGCTATGTATACCCCTGCTCTATTTTATCATAAGGATTTTACATTACTGCAGAACATGGCAGCAGAGTTATAAATAAACCAAGAGTAGGTGACTCATGCTAAAAGACGATAAAGTATCTGCACCAGACACAGAGTCACCTTCTTTTTCTATTAAGCTATCATTCCAGTTTTCAATTCAGGTTTTCTGGAGCTCTTATATAAGATTTCCCCTCCTCTTGCTCACATGTGTCCTTTTATCTTTATTTTTCTCTATCAAAATCGCTGAATAGTAGAACTTATTTTATCATGCTGCATTTCAGAAGTACGTCTTTGTCCCTCAATAGTTTTCATCACTGTCCTCTGTCATCCATGTATTAATTCCTCTGCTAATTCAGTCCACAAATAAGTTTTGGTAGCCTGCTATATACCATGTTCTGTGGTATGTAACAACAATATTATGCATAAGCAACATCTTCTGAAAAAGAAATAAATATCCTTATAACCTACCTGTGAAAAGCGATCACCTATAATAGAAATTACTGGCCACTCAATAGATTGGAATATGCAAACTATCTGAGTAGTTACTAAATTTAGAATGATCTGAGACTTTTAAAAACCAGGTTCTTCAAGCCTCATTTCAGATCTACCGAATTAGACTCCCTGGTGGTGGGTGTTGGCATACATGCTGTAAATAATGAACCCAAGTGATTCGGAGAATGCCATTTGAGAACCACAGCTCCAAGGTTTTATAGAACTCTTATTTTTATTATGATGAATACAACATATCGAAATAAAACATGATCAAGGGAACAAGCACTAACATTGAATTAGAGACATTATCTTGTTTGTTCGTTTTTTAAATATTTTTACTTATTTCTAGGAGAGAGAGAGAGAGAGAGAGAGAGACAGCGTGAGCAGGGGAGGGTCAGAGAGAGAGGGAGTCACAGACTGAAGCAGGCTCCAGGCTCTGAGCTGGCAGTCAGCACAGAGCCCGATGTGGGGCTCGAACCCATGAACTATGAGATCATGACCTAAGCGAAAGTCGGATGCTTAACCGACTAAGCCACCCAGGTGCCCCTAGAGACATTATCTTGTAATCATGTAATCTATGATTCCATATATTGAATTAGCATCATATGCCATGGTGCTCCCAGAAAGAGAATTGTATTTAAGTGTATTTAAGCAAAGAAATCTGGTATAGAATGGCTCTCTCCACCCCAAATTCATATGTTGAAGCCCTAAACCCCAATAGGGCTATCTTCGGAGGTAAGGACATCAAGGAGATAACTAAGGTTAAATAAGATCATAAAGGTATGGCCCAAATGTGATAAGATTGGCACCCTTACAGAAAGAGGATGAGCTCTCACCAGAGATACCCCTCTCTATCTTCATGCAAGCACAGAGGAAAGGCTCTATGAGGACACAGTAAGAAAGCAGTCACCTACAAGCCAGGAAAAAAGGTCACCAGAAACCAGCCCTGCTGGCACCTTGATCTTGGACTTAAAATCTCCAAAACTGTAAGAAAATAAATTGTTTGGGGTATCTGGGTGGCTCAGTGGGTTAAGCATCTGACTTTGGTTCAAGTCATGATTTCACATTTTTGAGTTCAAGCCCTATGTTGGGCTCTGTGCCTACAGATCAGAGCCTGGAGCCTGTTTAAGATTCTGTGTCTCTCTCTTTCTCTCTGCCCCTCCCATGCTCATTCTCTGTCTTTCTCTGTCTCTCAATAATAAATAAACGTTAAAAAAAAAAAAAGAAAAGAAATTGTTTAAGCAACCTAGTCTGTGGTATTGTTATGACAGCCCAAGTAGACTAATATGTTAAAGCTCTTCTCATGTCCTGTGTTCAAAGGGGACAGGAAGAAACTACACCTGAGTAAATTATGTCATCCGTATTGAATACAGTAGGGAAAGAGGTAGTTACCCATTACCTCAATCAGAGAGACATGCCACATGTCTAATGACAAGTCCTAGCTTATAGCAGTTTCCTGTTACAGGTCCATCATGTTAATAATTAACTATCAAAGCTGATCATATCAACATTAATTAATTAATTCATAAACATTGATATCAGGGGCACCTGAATGGCTCAGTTGGTTGAGCATCAGACTTCAGCTAAGGTCATGATCTTGCGGCTTTGGTCAGTGCTGAGCCCATGTCAGATCTTCTGTCTCCCTCTTGTTCCGCTGCTCCCTCACTTGTGCTCTCTCAAACATAAATAAGCATTAAAAAAAAAAAAAACAAAAATAAGAACAAATTAGTATCAGTCTCTGTGTTAATTCCTGGAAGATTCCTTGAGGTTCTTTCAGAGCTGCTACTAATTCAGAAGTGAAATCTTATTGTGTTCATGATATTCAACAAGGAAAAAACATATGGCTGCAAAGTACATAGCACTACAATGAGAGACAGATGATCAATTCATGGCAATTAGTAGATTGGTCATTCACCTTCAAATAAGGAAATGAAACTTAAAAGAAATATCAATACCCAGAGGACAGAACAATTTACTGTGCAATATTTTATGAGTCTTATATTTCTCATATAGTTAAGTTTATTATTACTTTGTGGCAGAGTAAGATAGATTAGAGAAATAGCCTGCCTATGTCATGGCAGAGAAGAAAGAAATAGGTAATTATTATTTATAGAACCTATAACACCTATAACATACTATGCGATATGCTAAATATTTTATATTCAAGAGAGTCAGTATAATCTTAAAAGTTTATGTAGGCCATTACTGCACATAATAACCCAGGAGGGGCTTAAAACTATTGGTAATATTTTACAGCAAAAAAAAAAGAAAAAAAAAAGAGCAAGTGGAAACTTGGAAATTCTGAGCCTGTAACCATATAGGAATGTGTTTATACAAATTTATTTTACCAAAACTCTATGCAAGTATTTGGTTACAGAGAGAAAAGGGAGTCATTTCCAGCAACACACTGTAGTTGCTATCCTTACAGGAAACAATAGTCTTGCTACGAAATACACAGAAATGGTAGATGACACATAGCTAACATTCTAAAGCAAAAAGAATTTTGCCTGTTTTGTTCAATGCTACTGAACAAAGGAGTTGAAAGCTTATGTCTACATGAAAAGTTACACATGGGTACTTATAGCAGCTTTATTCATAATTGCATAACTTGGAAGCAAGTAAGATATCCTTCAATAAGTGAATGGATAAATAAACTGTGGCACATTCAGGCAATGAAATGTCATTTAACGCTGAAAAGAAATAATGAGCTATCAAGCCATAAAAGACATGAAGGAAACTTAAATGCATATTGTCAAGTGAAAGAGGCCAATTTGAAAAGGCGAATATACTGTGTGACTTCAACCATATGAAATTTCACAAAAGGAAAACTATGGAGACAGTAAAAAGATCAGTGGTTGCCAGAACTTGGGGGAGAAGGAGGGATGAATAGAGCACATAGGATTTAGGTGGAGCAGAGAGAATTTACTCTGTATAATACTATTACCGGTGAATACATGTCATTATGCATGTGTCCAAACCCACTACAGTGCAACAACAAAAATGAACCCTAGTGTAAACTGTGGACTTTTGGTGTGAATAATGTGTCAGTGTAGGTTCATCAATTGTAAAGGAAGCGCCACACCAGAGATGAATGTTGATAATGGGGCTACTATCACGTGGGAAGGGAAGGGTGTATATCAGAAATCTGTGTACCTTCAACTCACTTTTGCTGTGAACCTAAAACTGGTTTAAAAGATAAAGTTTATTAAAAATATCCCCCAGACCCTGCTCACGCTGTCTCTCTCTCTCTCCTAGAAATAAATAAAACATTAAAAAAATATATTAAAAAAAATGGGGCGCCTGGGTGGCTTAGTCGGTTAAGCGTCCGACTTTCACTTAGGTCATGATCTCGCAGTTCGTGGGTTCGAGCCCCGCGTCCGGCTATGTGCTGACTGCCGGCTCAGAGCCTGGAACCTGTTTCAGTCTGTGACTCCCTCTCTCTCTGACCCTCCCCTGCTCACGCTGTCTCTCTCTCTCTCCTAGAAATAAATAAAACATTAAAAAAAATATTTTAAAAAAATATCCCCCAGAATGATAACCACTCCAAAATGTGCATTATATTTATTCAAATAACATGCTATGTATGTATAAACATGCAGATAAGAATTGGAACAGTAGCCACTTCTAAGGAGAGAAGAATGCAAATATGCTTCAATTATAACTGTAAAGATGAAATTTCAAAAGCTGGGTGGTGGTTTCCTGTGTGTTTACTGCTGCATCATTGGCTATATGTTTTGGATTCCTGAAAAATACACAAACACAATAATGAGAAACATAGAATATATATGTGGAAATAGAAGGCTGTAAATGAAATACCCATAGTTAGCACCTGGTGGCTGGTCGGTTAAGCGACGGACTCTTGGTTTTTGCTGAGGTCATCATGATCTCACAGTTCATGAGTTGGAACCTCGTATCAGGCTATGCACTGATGGTGCAGAGCCTTCTTAGGATTCTTTCTCGCTCTCTCTTAAAATAAATAATAAACTTTAAAAAATAAATAAAATACCCATAATAAAAAACTTCCATCCTCAACACATATTATTATGCAAAGTCCATTCTATGGTTAACCATAGCCAGGGTCCTTTCATTCTCTTTCCCTCTTATTCTGCTTACCTGGCTTACCTGATCACAGTCTCTTTCTACACTTCCCCATATACTACTCCTTCCTTAATTATCTCAGGATGTTTAGTCTGTCTCTATACCTTCTTCAAAATGTGTGCACCCAAATCTACTATCGAGTTCAGCAAACAGATAATACTATAAATAACAGTCCCCGTTTTTACCCATACACATACATACACACATTCCCACACATGCACACACACAGTGCTTATTTATGAAAATTAAAAATATTTATGTATATATTCTGTTTACATATAAAAGAAAATGGATCTTTTGCAATGCAAAGGAACATTTTATATTATTCTTTTTTCCCCAGTGTCTAGCAAATAGCTCAGTATGTGGCAAGACCTACCAAAGAAGAAGTCCCCTGATATTTTTGGCATGGCCTGACAGACCAGTGCCTTGACAAGCTGGCTGCCTGAAAGGCCTGTTACATCCACGCACAGAGTAAATTACTCTAGTTTTTTTTTCTTTTAAATACATGTACAGAAATTAGTTCAGGAGGAAAGAAAACATTATAAGTCATGGTAAAAATATGAAAGAAGTTGGGTTGGGGGAGAAATGCTGCTCAGATAAACCTTATCAGTTACCATAGAAAGCAGTCTTCTTTAAATTTTATTCAAAAGAGTACTAAAATAATTTATTATTGAAGCTTAAAATAAAAGAGATTTACATAATATGCTAAAGCTGTGAATAAGAGAGAGATACAGTTCATATACAAGCAGGCTGTCATAATTATGTTTGCTTTTAGAATGCATGTTCCTACAAAACAATAATCATGCAGACATTTGTGCCACTGGCTGTTTTCCTGATTCTCTTAACTCCACCCCCATCTTTGACTGCCACACACCAAGTGAGGACCTCCAGCAGCTCTTATTTCCTGGCAGTGTATTGTTTTGTGGCACTCAGAAACTGCTTTTGGTGTTTGTTGTTGTTGTTTATTTTCATTTTTGTTATTTCTCTCAACATCAACCCACAGGTACATGGTGTCAAGTTAGGTAAATTGGTGATACAAAATAGATTCTACTTTAATTAAGAGGCATTTGCTAAGCCTTCTGTTAGCCTCCTTTGCCCAAAGGCTGTCTACTCAAGAACACCCTCTCTTAGAGGTGAAATACCTACAAATTATATGTTAAGTAGTAAAGACTGAGCACACTAAACTACTGAACATTATTATGTCTCCTGGAACTTTCACCAAGAAGTTAGCTTAATTTAATTTAGAATTTGAATAATTTTTATGGATCTCTTTCAATATCTTCCCACCATTCTCTATTTTTTGGCTTTGTTTTCAGTTGTAGTTATTTTAAGAGATTAATAATTAGATTTTGTCCACAGAATATACTTTTCCCTATACATATACATATATATGTATAAATATGTATGCATATATATATGTATATATATATATGTATTTTACAAGCATGTGAAAAAAAGTATGAACTGCTGGCTGAATTTTAAGGTATTTTGAAGAAAGAAACACTGAATATTCTTATCCAACAGGGATATTTTGCTAATATATGAAGAAAAAGTGTTTGGCTTCAGCACCTAGGAAGATATTTTTGGATGATTTGAGAACACTGAGGAAAGTGAATAGCAAATGCACAAATTGACTTTTGGCTGATGTACTTATATTTTCTAAATATGACTCTTCCTGCTCTTTAGAAAATGCCATTTTATGAACTGAATTTGAACTCAAAAGGTTAGCTCATTAAAGGTTAGATCACTACCCAAAAGAGTTTAAGAAAATAAAAAACCTCTGAGTTGTATATATCATAACTCAGACTAAAACGGAAAATAGTGCAATTTAAGGAAATATTTCAATATCCCATGTCCTTTTTACCAATTGCTTTGTTTACTAGATTCTCTTTTAAGTGTGTCTATGAACTAATTTGAAGCATATTCAGAATTAGATTTAAATCACTTCAAATATTTTTCCTAATTGCAGCAACTACATGTACTATTCTGATAAAGCCAAATAATATATAGCTAATGTCATTATAACCTATTCTCTAAACACCGTTTTGAGAGACAACATGGAAAGTATAGTCTTTTCATGACATTAGAGAAAAAGACACATTACACTTCTGAGAACTCAGAACATAAGATTTGGCCTAAAAGAAAAAGATGTTAACAAACAACTTTACCCTGGGATTATATATTTATTGGTCTCTTTAACTTCAAATGAGGTCAGAGGTATTAATTTCTGTGCACTGTACCCAAGTGTACATGGATTATGGATTATATTTGTAATTTTCTAATATAATGATATGAAAATCTTTTTAAATGTTGCTCCTCACATTTTGCCAAATCAAATATGGTACACCAGTTGGACGGTTCTGCCCTGATGTAGACAGGTACAGACTGGTACACTCAGTGACAAAATAAGAGGCCAAGAGGCAATTTCTATTTCAATAAAAATGAAATTCATAGTCACAAGGGGAAATGTTACAAAAAACATAGGAATGGGTAAACTAAATATTAAGTTGAAATATAAAACACAGAACTGCTTCATTGTCTTCAACAAGGTTCCCTAGGATCCCTTGGCTTCTATGTTCTTTATGTCTCCTTTCCACATTTTCTTCCCAAAATCTTATTTTTGTTTTGTCTGGTTTTTTTTTTTTTCTGTTGTCTTTTTTTTTTTTTTTTTTTTTCAGTTCATGTAAGTAGCTTTTGGGAATAGCATGTCTTTTCTTTTTCATATCTTCTTGTAACAGTAGATTTTAAAGTCCCACTTCTTACACGAGCCTTCCTAGATTGGAAAGAAGTTAGAAAGAACATGTTTATTTACCTTTTCCTAATTATTCAGCTGCATGACAACCAATAAGGTAAATATCTCATTTTTAATTATTAGTGATTTCAGCTTCTCAAGTTGATGGTACTCAGCTTGTTATGAAATTTTTGTTTTACTTTGTGTTGTCCTAACAGGGCATTAACATCCCTTTAATTTAGGAGTCTCAATCTTAAATGCTTTGAGAGACCAAGCAGGTCAGTCCATACAGATGTATACAGAGTGGTGCAAAACCTGGAGAATTAGAACTTGACGCTTTTTCTAAAATTTTTCAAATTCAAATACTTCGAAAACATTATACTAGACAAATCAAACATAAAGTACTTTACAAATTTTTATACCTCTAGTATAATTTATAGAAGAACAAATAGACCCATATGCAATTTAAAGTAGACACAAACAAACACTAGTTTGCTTACCTCAAATAACTAAAACTTAAGTTGAAAAGTATCTTTTTATGTTATGGTAAAGACCTTTCATCAATGTTAAAATTAAAACAAAGTGTCCCATATGATGACATATAGTTCAAACCAAAAATGATTTGAATATTAAGTTATAGACTCTAGTTTGATTTGCATGATAGAAAAAACTGGCAAAAAAGAAAAAAAATCTATTGAAATATATTAAATGTGGGAGAAATTTTAAGTTAAAAAAGTATTTTTTTACAAAATGGGTACTAGCTTTATACCTACAAAAGCATATTATTGATACTGAACAGTAGCAAAGGTTCAGGAAAAAAGAGAGTTCTGATTAACCCAATATTTACAATCAAAGATAGAGTATCATTTTTGCCCAAGATTAAGTGCTACAGTTAAAAACCTAAAGCGATATCTTTTGCATGTGTATAATGTCATCTAACGATGAGTCAGGTTTGTCTTTTAGGCAACATTTGCACAAACTAGAAGATACTATCAACAGTAGTGTCTGCCAATAAGAAGGAAAAATAGAGAAAAAAATAAACCAAAACAGTGGTATGATCTCCTCAAAATCCTAATCTAAAGGATGGCTTCTCAGGAGGAGAGCAGAGGAGTGTCAGAAACACATTAGGGCTTTCTCAGACTTTTTAAGCAGAGGCAGTATTCAGCCAGGAAGCATCTGTGGACTTGCTGGCAGAGATAAAGAAAGTTCAGAGCTTCTATTTAGCACTGATACATTGAACATCGTCCCTATGTCTGTTTAAGCATTCACTAATCACATATACTCACATGTAAGCTCATGATTAAGCTTATATGTGCTCTCATGTCTTCATGCAAACATGTTACTCAAACATTCTCACACATGCACACTCCACTCACATTTATCCACATGGTCTTTCACATACACATCTGTGTGTTCAATCACACTACCACTCCAATGTTAGTAGAGAAACACAGATCCAAATTCTATTAAAAATACTTGCTCAGAATTTCCCTTTGAATAAAAAGAATAAACATCTTCAATTGCCAGCAGGTGGATTATAGACTTAATATTTACATGCTGAGGGGTTTGCCATTACTGTAATATTTGCCAGCATTTTTCAGTCTATATTGAGCCACTTCCTTCTATTTGGGACACAATTCCATTTTCCAAATTTGGCTTACTTCAACTTATTTTAGGAACACAATTATCCATCAAAATTAGGTAACTTTACAATGATATTCATACAAATTACAATGTTTGCATATTGAATTTTCCTTCTGATGAGGAAAGAGTTAAGATGGAGGAGTAGCATGGAGACTCTGAGCTTGTCTCATCCTCAGAATGCAGCCAGATCAGCACCAAACCATTTTGAAAACCTAGGAAATTGATCTGAGGGTTAACACAACAATCAACATAACTTGAGCCACAGAACTCAGCAGGTATGCGGCGCAGAGAGGAGAACTGGGGGAGAGAAAGCCATGGAGGGTAGGGAGTGTTTTTTGTGAAGAGACAACAGAGAAAGGAAAGGGAGAGAATGCAGCACACCAGTATCTAGCAAGAAAAGCACTCCCCTGAAAATAACTGGAGAGAAAGGGAGAGAAAGAGAGAAAACATTCACAGGGAACTTAACAAGAAATCTGTTCCTCAAAACCATTGACAGGAAGAAAAGAGAGGGTTTCAATACCACGAGGATTCTATAAACAGTGGAGCACAGAGTCTGAAGTTTAGGAGCTCAGTGCCTGGTGGTGCTCTGGTGAGGAAGCAGAACAAATCCCCAGGAGAAGGCACCGGAGTCTGAGTGGCCCATGTACCATTTGGGGAGAAGAAACTCCCCTGCTTGGAGTGTATTTGATAGAGGTCATATGGCCTCCCTACAGGCAAAGGTCCCAGTGGACCCTGGAGAGCAGCAATGTTTACTGGTATTAGGACAAAGACATCAGAGTACAGTGAAACCTTCTGCCTGCTGTATGTTGTAGTTTGCCATAATCTCTGAATTTATGCCACTGCACAATCAGACAAACATTTTCTAGAGTGACCCTGCACGTGGTCATTGCTCAGCAAGACCTTTCCCCAGAGAGTCAACGTGGATCCTAACTTCAGGGGTCTCTGAAGCATGCGGTTTTGAAACACAACCCCACCTGAGATAAAACTCTAGAGGGAGGTGTGACCTGGCAGGCAGACAGTTTAGACACATACAGGGTAGAGGCAGAGAGTGGACAGAGACCCAAGACAAAGAGGGGTGCTTGATCCTTGGTCAGTGAGAGGCAAAATTCCTGTGTCAGAGACTAGGAAGCTAGGTAAAGCTATTTCCACCTCTACCAAGTGCACACATGCATGTACCTTCGTATGCACACTGCATTCATCCACCCCAATAAACTAAGCACTACTGAGTGGAGAACAGAACCATTAAACCAAGTCCTGCACAACTATGCCCTCCAAGTACATCTGTTAGAAGAACAGCGCAAGTCACTCCACCTAGTTTTGTGCAGATTATAGAAGGCTTCATAGTTACAGTTCTAGGGGAAACTGGATGTAACTTTATTCAGGTTTCATTCTGTTTGTTGATTCATTTACATATTCATTTTCTTTGCTTCTGTTTTTGCTTAAATTGTTTTCTTTCTTTTTCTTTTATTCCCTTTCTTCCTCATTCTTAGATATAGAAAGAGAAGTATTTATTTTTATTTTTTACTTTATTTTTTATGTTTATATTTTTTATTCTATTTAATTTTCTTTATTTAATTTAATTTTATTATTTAAATTGTTTCTTAATTGTTAAATTTTTTCTTACCTTTTTTCTTTTCTTCCCCTTTTTTCTCTATTCTATCAAGCTTCCTTCAAAAAGCATACCAAAACACACCTAGAATCTTTTGTTTGAATTTTTTGTTTTTAATTTGTTAATTTTAGTTTTTACATTATTAATTTTTTTCTTCCTCTAAAATGACAAAACAAAGGAAATCACCCCAAAAGAAAGAAGAGGAAGAAATGACAGCTAGAAGCTTAATCAACACAGATATAAGCAAGATATCTGAAATAGAATATAGAACCAAAATAATAAGAATACTAGCTGGGGTTGAAAAAAAAACATAGAATCCTTTCCTGCGGAGATAAAAGAAAATCTATCAGGACAAAATTAAAAATGTTATAACCAAGATGCAATTTTGAATGGATGCCACTATGACAAGGATGAGTGCAGCAGAGCAGTGAATCAGCAATTTAGAAGATAAAATTATGGAGATTAATGAAGCAGGAAAAAAAATAAGGAAGCAAAGGCAAAAAAAAATCACGATACAAGACTCAGAGAGCTCAGTGACTTATTAAAAAGGAATAACATCCAAATCATAGGAATCCCATAAGATGAGAGAGAAAAAGGGACAGAAGGTTTATGTGAGCAAATCACAGCAAAAAAAACTTTCCTAATCTGGGAAAGGACACAGATATCAAAATCCAAGAAGCACATTGAATTCCCATTAGATTCAACAAAAACTGACCATCGACAATGCATACCATTCACAAAATACACAGACAAGGAAAGAATTATGAAAGCAGCAAGAGAAAAAAGTCCTTAACCTACAAGGGAAGACAGATCAGGTTCATAGCAAATCTATTCACAGATACTTGCCAGGCCAGAAAGGAATGACAGGATATATTCAACATGCTGAATCAGAAAAATATGCAGCCAACAATTCTTTATCCAGCAAGACTGCCATTCAAAATAGAAAGAGAGATAAAGAGATTCCTGGACAAACAAAAACTAAAGGAGTTTGTGAACACTAAACCAGCCCTGCAAGAAATTTTAAGGGGAACCCAGTGAGTGGAGAAAAGATGAAACAAAACATAGAAAGACCAAAAGCAACAAAGACTAGAAAGGATCAGAGACTATCACCAGAAACACCAACTCAACAGACTACATTATAGCACTAAATTCATATCTTTCAGTACTCACTCTAAATGTCAATGGACTAAAGGCTCCAATCAAAAGACATAAGATATCAGAATGAATAAAAAACCAAGGGGTGTCTCAGCTGGTTAAGCATCCAACTTTGGCTCAGGACACGATCTTATGTTCCATGAGTCCGAGCCCTGCACTGGGCTCTGTGCTGACAGCTCAGAGCCTGGAACCTGCTTCGGATTCTGTGTCTCCTTCTCTCTCTACTCCTCCCCCCTCTTAAAAATAAATAAACATTAAAAAAAAGAAAAAAGAAAAAAACAGGGGAGCTTGGGTGGCTTAGTTGGTTAAGCGTCCGGCTTTCGCTTAGGTCATGATCTTGTGGTTCGTGGGTTCGAGCCCCGCGTCGGGCTCTGTGCTGACTGCCAGCTAAGAGCCTGGAGCCTGTTTCAGAGTCTGTGACTCCCTCTCTCTCTGACCCTCCCCTGCTCACGCTGTCTCTCTCTCTCTCTCCTAGAAAATAAATAAAACATTAAAAAAAAGAAAAAAAAGAAAAAAGAAAAAGAAAAAAACAAGGCCCATCTATATGCTGCTTACAAGAGACTCATTTTTAGTCCTAAAGATACCTGCAGATTGAAAGCAAGGGGATGGAGCATTATCATGCTAATGGTTGTCAAAAGAAACCTGGAGTAGCCATTCTTATATCAGACAAACTACATTTTAAGAGTCTCATGCTCTACCGACTGAGCTAGCCAGGCAGTTTAGACAAACTACATTTTAAAATAAAGACTGTTACAAGAAATGAAGAAGGAAATTATATTGTAATTAAAGGGTCTATCCACCCAAAAGATCTAACAATTGCAAATATTTATTTCTCCAACTGGAAGCATACAAATATATAAATCAATTAATCACAAACAAAAAGAAATTCTTGATTATAATACCATAATAGTAGGTAACTTCAGTCCTCCACTTATAGCAATGGGTAGATTATCTAAGCAGAAAATCAACAAGGAAACAATGGCTCTGAATGACACACTGGACCAGATGGACTCAACAGATGTATTCAGAATATTTCATTCTAGAGCAGCAGAATACCCATTCTTCTAAAGTAAACATGGAACATTCTCCAGAATATCACATACTGGGTCACAAATCAGCCCTAAACAAGTACAAAAAGATCGAGGTCATACCTTGCATATTTTTAGACCACAACACTGTGAAACTAGAAATCAACCACAAGAAAAAATTTGGAAAGACCATGAATACTTCAAGATCAAAAAGCATCCTACTAAAGAATGAATGGGTTAATCAAGAAATGAAAGAGGAAATTAAAAAGTACATGGGAGCCAATGAAACTGAAAACACAACCCCAAACCCCTGGGATGCAATAAAGGTGGTCATAATAGGGAAGTATATAGCAATCCAGCCCTTCCTAAGGAAGGAAGAAAGGTCTCAAATATATAACCTAACCTTACACCTAAAAGAGCTGGAAAAAGAATAGCAAATAAAACCCAAAAAGAGCAGAAGAAGGGAAATAATAAAGATTAGAACAGAAATCAATGCTATCAAAATAAAAAAAAAAACACAAAACAATAGAACAGATCAATGAAATCAGAAGCTGGTTCTTTGAAAGAATTGACAAAATGCATAAACCCCTAGCCAGATTGATCAGAAAGAAAAAAGAAAGGACCCAAATAAATAAAATCACAAATTAAAAAGGAGAGATCACAACCAACACTGCAGAATTTTCTATCTGAGACATTATCAATATTAAAATAGATAATTTTTATCATTAAAGATAAAAACCTTTCTTTCTCTAAAAACTACTCATCTAATGCACTGTCTTTGACCATACGGAAAGTGTTATTATCTTTTTAAAATTTTTTAAATGTTTTATTTATCTGACAGAGAGAGAGAGAGACAGCGTGAGCAGGGGATGATCAGAGAGAGAGGGAGATACAGAATCTGAAACAGGCTCCAGGTTTTGAGCTAGCTGTCAGCACAAAGCCCAACGGGGGCTCGAACCCACAAACCGCGAGATCATGACCTGAGCCGAAGTTGACGCTTAACTGACTGAGCCACCCAGGAGCCCCTGAAAGTGTTATATCTTAAGAAAAGTAAAAGCAAATGGAATATGGGGATTTTAATCTTTGAATTGAAGAGGGAAAGAGAGCGTACTTTTACTGAGATCTAGGTAATGTGTTGGACCTGCAATAGGTACAATATATACATACTCTTATTTAGGAAAGCAGGGCTTTATTCTTCCACCTGGGGCAAGCACCAATCCAAACTTGAGGGCCAGTTAATTGCTCTAGCTCAAAGCTAAGTCCTTTAAAATTATAATAAAATTATTTATTAATATCACAATTTTATTGATAAAATAATATTATTATAAGTATTATGGTCTATGACAGGGCCTGTCCTTTCTCCAGCAGGTTTTAACATAGTCCAACATTTATTTTTCTTTTATTTAATCTTATATCTAATTCTCTTTTTAGGCATTAGACCAATAAAAGCTACATGTCATTAGCTTTAAGTGCCATGCTTCACTACAACCCAATGAAAAATAATTAAATATTTTATAGCCACTATTGTTTATCAAGTTTTTCCACAAACATTATCCTTTTCATCTTTATGTAACTAAGATCTACAATATTCAAAGAATTGTGGAAGACCTTTTGAGTTTAGAATTGCCTGGTTAAAGAAAGAGGGGTAATTTTCGGAAGTTTAAGGAGCTCGCTGTTTCTCCTTCAACTTCTGAATTGACAGTCACAAGTATCACACAGATGGAGATCAAAGTATGTTATACTATTGGTAAAAGCTGAATCGGAAAATTTGTCTTAGACAAATTTCTATCTAGACACAAGGAGAGCTCTTAACACTTTATTGCTGAATAGTGTCCAGATTGTTCCCTGAGTCGTAAGTATAGCCTGAATTGCAAATTCCTGCATTAGTACAGTCCAGAAGCCCTATTTTGGAAAAGAGAACACATATTCAGAGAAGAAGCCACTCCAAAAAATGAGGATCCAGAAACCCTCAAACACTCTGTGATGTAAACCAAATATTTGTCCTCCCCCAAACTTCATAGTTTCAAACTGAATGTCAATGTGGTGATATTAGGAGGTGGGGCTTTTGGGAGGTGATTATATTATGAGGGCAAAACCCTCGTGAGTGGTACCTGTGCCCTTATAAAAAAGACTCCAGAGAGTTTCTTTGCCGCTTCTAACATAAGGTTATGGTGAAAATAGGGCTATCTATGAACTAGGAAGCAGTCTCCCACCGGACACAAGAAACGGCCAGCTCCTTGATCTTGATCTTTACAGCTGCCAGGACTGTGAGAAATAAGTTTTTGTTGTAAATAAGCTAACTAGTTTGTGATATTCCATTATGGCAGTCCCAATAGACTAAGAAATATAAGAACTTCCGCCTCCCAGACTCATCAATTGACTAAGCTGTCCCTTCAACGGCAGGTAGGAACCTTCCATGAGGTTGCAAAAAGAAGACAAGATATCTTTTCTACTTGATGACTGACTATTTTAAATGTGTTGTTGTAAGAATTAAATAATCTGCTTTATAGTAAGCAATTAGCATTAGTAAATGTTAGTTAGGAAATGGCAATTATTTTTTAATAGGCAGTATGGCCTTTGGTGCAGGAAAACATAGTTTGGAAAAAAGTAGATTTTTAATTCAGTATTTTTTTCTTTACTGTTTGACCATGAAAAAGTTAGAAAATTTTTTTCCATTTATGAAATTGGGAAATAACTTCCAAAGGATTTGTGAATATAAAAAAAAAAACAGAGAAGATATATGTAATTCATTGAAGCTGCAACATGACATAAACTCATTAATGGTAGCAATTATTTTGGCCTGTGTTTAAATTTGGAAGTCTGCCTGTAGAGTCAGGTATCATTTGTTCATTCATCATAAATTTTTATATATTCTTAGATCAACTACTATTCAGCAGGCACTGTTCTGGGCATATGAGTTACGATAGGAAAATAAACACTAAAAGACCCCAGCCCTAGAGAAATTCAGATGACAGACAGATTTGTTAGCTATCATAAATATAAATGGAATATAAATATACAAAAGATCTCATTCCATTCTTCAAATAATCAAGATTACCCTCAGGTAATTTTATATGGATAGTAGACTTCATTTTCCTCAAACACATACCAGAAAGATTAAACAAACACACATGAATACATGCATGCTGTGCACACACACACACACACACACACACACACACACACGAGTACAGAATGAAAAACCATGAAACTAAGACTCTCCTTATCTGCTTTTGGTAGAAGTGGGTAGATTTTTTAAAAAGTGAAAAGTTTTTATGGTTCTAGCTAAGACTGAAATTCAGAAATACATGTTGTAGCCAGGTGCCAAATAGATAGTGAAAGTAAAAGACCTCCTTTGCCCAGAGAAGTGAAATTAGACCAAAGCAATAGGCTGAACAGCAAAGATATTTATTCCTAGTTGAAATATTCAGCAGCAGCAGTTCTATAAAGAAATTCCAGCGCATAGGAAGAAAAATGGGATGGATATCACCACAGATAAGTCAATGTGGTAGCAAAGCAGATAGAAAGCCATAGCTAATAGGGGATTTTAAGATAGTAGCAGTATGTCCTCAATTCTGATTAATTTTGTACAATCTGCAGACATTTGTTTATATTCCATATCTTATGTTTTACCTGCTTTACCAAACTTATAATAAATAATAAGAGCTAAATAGCCTCTAAACAGTTTTGTCTCTAAGAATATGAGATTCTGTCTTTAGAAAGTGGATTTAAAATGCATATACATCTGTTTATTTAGATCTTGCACCTTTTTTTACTAAATGTCATTTTGAGAATTGTTATAAATTTTACCAAAACAAGTTTCTTTTGTCATTTCTGTTCCTAGTTGATTATTGCTAGTACTGCCAACTAAGAATATTTAGAGGTTTGTTTTTTTTTTTCCTGGAAAGTAAACAACACTACTTTTATTCTCCTTCACTTTTGCACTAAAAAGATGACAGTTTTTTTCTACCTCTTAACAGGCTAAGGACATTATTTCTTTCTGTCTTCAAGAAAAGGGAAATTAGGGTTGCTTGAGTGGCTCTGTCAGTTAAGCATCTGATCTTACAGTTGGTGAGTTCAGGTCATGATCTCACGGTTCATGAGTATAAGCTCTGCTTTGGGCTCTACTGACAGCTTGGAACCTGGAGCCTGCTTCAGATTCTGTCTCTCTCTGTCTTTCTGCCCCTTCCCTCTTTGTGCTCCCTCTCTCTCTCAAAAATAATAAATATATAAACATTTTTAAAAGCAAAGGGAAATTATACTTTTTGTTTTTACTCATTAATGATTTAAGAACATTGCTTTAATAATCTATTGAAGTCTATGAAAAACAAAACAATAATGTTTTGTTTTTTGAGGGAATAAAAAGAACAGGTATTTAGTGAGACAGTGAAATAAATACAAGAGAGGAAATCTGAGTACAGGGGAGAAGAAAAAGAAGTGAACTACATTAATGGTAGTATTTACCAACTGGGGGGCTTTGCTATTTATATAGAAGTTACCTAAGAAAGGATAAGATCAGCTGCCAGGTGAGTAAATCTAGGACACTTTCTGAGAAAATGGTTCACATGACTATTAGCCCTAGGAGCTGAGACATCTTTCACTAATGTGCCAGTCCTCACTTGACTTGAGAATTTCCCACCACCTGCTTCCCAAATCTCTGTCAGTTGACTCTCCATCAATATCCGAAGAAGCCCCCCCTCCGACTGCATCCATTAACTTGTTTATTACCTGTCCGTTGGAAATGAACCTGTCTATGCCATGCTTAGATTCTGCTGTGTCTTATTTTTATAACCAGATGTGAACCCTATCCCTCTAATATCCAAGAGAGTCAACAACCTCAAAAGGAGGTAGAACCCTGTGGACCTACCGGGATGTCTGGAGAAGAACTAAAACTGGCTTTTGGAGGTAAGATGAAGGGAATAAAGGATACCTCATTACATTAGCACTTGAAAGCAAACAAACAGCAATTGTAGAGCCTCCAGCCATTTTACCAACCTATTCTTCATTGCAGACATCATCTAAGATACTGTGGACTAATCAAATTACTACTGCCTCCCAGGAACATAGTCCAAAATACCCAGAATTCATTGTCAATTTAATTAAGTGCCAGGTGGAGCACAACAGAAAGCACTTGCAGATCTAGCCATTTATGAACCAAAGACTTAAATCTTTGGCTTCTTTGGTCCAAAGAAGACAAGAGTAGGATTTGCTGCAGCTCTGGGGGATGGGAAGGAATGGGAACCCTTTCCATATTGGTGCAAGACCACTGAGAGTGGCACCCAACACTGGGCCTGCCCTTTGCAGCTGTGTGTCTTAGGAAAATACTTTTTACCCCTGATGATCATAACAATTAAAATAGGAGCAACAAATTAGTCAGCAGTTTGTAAGTTTGATTTGTGATTGTATTTGATTACATTTCAGTAACAGGCATGAGAGACAAGGCACTGTATTCCCTTTTTAGGACTGAAATATCTTCACAGAAATATCTTCCCTCTTTCACAGAAATAGCTCATATGGTTGTGCAAATAAAACTTGTGTAATATTAAAAAAATATATTATTTGGTTTTCTGAACTTGACTGTCAAATCAGATTCCACAGAATAACAATGTTCAACTATCAGCTCTAACAGCGCACATTCTCAGTTTTGAAGTTCAGTGAATTTGATTGACCTGATTTGGGTATTCACTAGCCAGGCACGGTGGCCAGGGATGAAGTCAAATTTATCAGAACCATAGATACTGAGAATACAGAGGTTATAGATTCCCACATAGACGTCCTTTAATTTAAATAATTTTTTAAAATGTTCTCAACAAATGGTAGATAAACCAAACTCCAGGAAATAAAAACTTAAAGTCATTAAAATGCCAAATGGAAATACAAAGAATTAATGATATATTAATTAGAATCACATTTAAAATTTTTATTAAATGTCTCCAAAGTTCATGTGGAAATTAAATGCAAACAAAAAAATCTTGAAAAAGTGGAATAACAACTTGCCATAGTTGACATTGAAAGTCATTATAAGTCACCATAATAAAACATAGTATAGTATCAGTAGAGAGAGAGAGGCAAATAAGTATGTGGAACAGAATCTAGAAATAGGTCCAATTAAGATATAAATGAGGGAGGTAACATGACAGTAAAAGGAAGGAATAGATTATACAGGTAAATTAAATGGGCCAGCAGATGATTCATCTGCAAGAAAATAAATTTTATCCCTACTTTGCACAGTATTCAAAAAATAAAAGCAACATAGATTAAATATCGTAAGATAATAACAATAGTAATAGAACAACTAGAGCTAATAATTATTGAGTTCACAATTTTCCAAGCACTGTTATAAGGCATTGCTGTAATCTAGCCAATTAATGTTCCAACTATCTTTATTTTACAGATAAGGGAACTAAAGTACAGAGAATCCAAATATTTCCTGGTAACTATGGAGCAAGAATTTTGAACCAGAGCAGATACTGTGCACTTAATTATTATTCTAAACTATTCATTTAATAAATTATTTAATCATTTATTTTAAATTATTTTATTCTAAACCTATAAAATAGCAAGAAAAACATAATATGAATATCTTAATATCTTTAGTATAGTAGGAATAGATATTTTTCTGAATGCTGGGATTCAAGAAATGCTGAATTTCTTTATTTTCTCTAACTCAAAATTAATCTACTTGGAAACTCTATTCAGAGTGACTGGAGAGAAGGGATTCTTCTTTTCCTAGAGTCTTTCTTTTTGTTTTTAATGTTCATTAATTTTTGAGAGAGAGAGAGAGAGAGCACAAGCAAGAGAGGGGCTGAGAGAGAGGGAGATACAAAATCTGAAACAGGCTCCAGGCTCCCAGCCTTCAGCACCAAGCCAGTCGCAGAGCTCAAACCTACAAACTCTGAGATCATGACCTGAGCCAAATTCGGACACTTAACTGACTGAGCCATCCAGGAGCCCTCTTTTCCTAAAGTCTTAAAAGTGACAATCTTTGTATTAGTTTCTATTACTATATAACAGATAGTATCATATACTATACTACAGTATAGTACTATACTATAATATCACAAATTTAGCAATTTAAAAGAACACAAATTTCTTATCTCAGTTCCAATGAATCCTTTGTTCAGGGTCTCACCAGGCTGAAATCCAGACGTTAGTTGGGCTGTGTTATATGGATTGGAGGTACTCTTCCAAGTCATCCAGTTTGTTGGCAGAAATCAGTTTCCTGCAGCTGTAGAGTCAGGGTTCCTATTTTCTAGTCATCAGTTGGGGTCACCCTCAGCTCCCAGAGTTTCCTTTAAGATCCTAGCCAGGTAGCCCTCTGACAGCATCAACACTGATCTTTCTTCTTCAGTGCCAGCCGGAGAATCTCTCTCGGTCCACTAAGATTGTGTCTTTTCTAATAGCACATAACATCCCCCCCCGCCCCATGTTGGTCCACAACAAAATCTAAATGAGAGGTTGATTTCTGGGCACTAGGCAAGTTCATCTTTTGGTAGTGTAACAAATTTACAACATAGAAAGTGAGAAAATGCAAACATTTAGACACCAACTTAAGACAGCAAAGGGATAATACCTCTTTTTCTCTCTAGTTTTTTATATAAATATAATAAATTGTAAATAAATAAATCCTAGATTATCTTTCCAGATAATTAGGGCATATAACTAAAAAGATCAAAGAACTGACTAAAGTAAAAGTATGCATTTAGTAAAAAACACCATAAGTAGTATTGAAATACAAAGGACAGACCACTGGGAAAAATATTGCTAGTGTATATGACAGATAAATACAAAGAACAATTTTTAATTAATGGAAACAGCTCCTATAAATTAATAAGTAAAACAGCTTATTTGAAAAGTAGTAAAGGTTATGAACAAATAACTTACAGAATAGAAAATGTAAAAGGGCAATAAACATATTGTAAGATGTCTAGTATTACCAAAAGTCAGGAAAATGCAAATTTAAACCAGTAATGAAATATCATTTGTCACCGTTGCACTTGAAAGGTATAGAAGAACAAATATTTTTACACATTGTTGGTGGTAGTATAAATTATAGAAATTTGAGAACTAATCTGACAGTATTTATTAAAATTTAAAATATATGTGCTTTTTGAACCAGCATTTTCTTCAGTGAAATTTCTCTACAGATATGAAAGCATCAATAATTGAGAGATATAGGAATGAATGCAATTAATATAAAAAATTCTGGTACAATGTTGATACATTGAAGATCTGTATCTTCAGTCAGACCTTCCTCAACCTAACGATTGGGTTATGTTCTGATAAACTCATCATAAGTTGAAAATATTGTAATAAGAAAATGTATTTAATACATCTAACTTACTGAACATCATAATTTGGCCTAGCTTACACTACCATGCTGAGAACGAGCCTACAGTTGGGTAAAATCATCTAATGCAATATGAATACCTCATGTACTTTATTGAATGCTGTGTGAAAAACAGAATGGCTGTGTGGGTGCAGGATGATTCTAAGTATATCAGTTGTTTACCCTCGTGATCACGTGGCTGATTAGTAGATGCAGCTTATTCCCATTGCTCAGCATCATAAGAGACTACTTTATTGCATATCACTAACCCAGAAAAAGATCGAAATCCAAAATTTGAAGTACACTTTCTACTGAATGCATATCACTTTCACAAAATAATAAGTAAATTTGTTATTTGAAATCATAACTTGAACCATTGTAGAACAGGAACCATCTGTATGGAAAAATGGTGGCAGATGCACTGAATTCATTTTATAGAAAACTATAAACTATTAAAAGTAACAAATTAAACATTTATCTAATATATACCTATAAGGAAGGATGTCCATGGCATATTTTTCCATGGGAACAACTAAGTCAAAATGCTTTAAATATAATCTCATATTTTTGAAAATGAAACAAATTAAACAAGAGAAACATTTAATATGTACATATTTGGACAAAGGTACCATTTTGGAAAGATATAATATATACCAAACACAAGCAATTTTTGTTCTATTTCTCTATATTCAACCAGTATAAGTGCTTTTAATTTTTGCAGCAATATATTACTACCATGTAAATCTCATTTATCATTAGGTAGATATGACCTTGATGAAAGAAAATGTTTTGTACTATTTCTCTCCTAATCTTTAACATAGTTGCTTTTGGGATTTTACTTTGCATGTATTTTGCTTTTCCTGTCTGCACAAAATAGCTTTCTGACCACAATGCTAATGGCTCTAAGTCACCTAAGACTATTTCTACATTTCCAACTGTATATTGCTTTTGTTTGCTTATTGCTTTCTGCTAAGTAGGTCACTGATACTAAAATAAACTAAGTTGAGAGAACTACTTAATAGTATTGACTATTTCATAAAATATTAGTTTTTGAAAAAGATATACTAAGTATATAGGAGAAGAGAGATGAAACTATTCCATGTTGGATGATTATTTTGTGCCACAAACTTGCTAATTGCTTTCAATGTCCATAAACTTGAAATGTATTCATACAAACTCTTATCTATAGAGCAGTGAGCAGACTTTCCATACAATAAGAAGACTAAGATAAATAGGGACCAAAAAAAAAACAAAAAACCAACAACCCCAGAATAAATGAATTTGGTTCAAAATAGAGTTAAGAGAGAGATCCAGAAGCAACAGGAAGGGACCAAAATCTGTTTATTCTTCCATAAATCATTCATTTTTCCCTCCATCAGGTTGTTTCCAATCTCCTTTCTTAAGCAGACCTGAAGTAAAATGTGATTGTGATGCCATCATGATTCTGAAGGCAATGTACAGGATAGTGCCTTACAGAACCAAGTAAGTAAAGTTACATATGTCTGTCCTATTCACAGTCAGCTAAAAACTAATCTAGTTTATTTTCTCTTAACACATTTTACTCCCATTCATAAGATTATTATTAGTGTTCTTTAGCTTTCAACACTGTATTTCATGCATGTAGATTTGACAGTCAAATGATTGTTTTCATTTGTTCTTTCATATGGCGTTAGTCTACTTGGACAGCCATAATAAAATACCATAGAGTGGTTGGTTTACACAGTAGAATTTTATTTTATCTTAGTTCCAAAGGCTAGGAAGTCTAAGAACAAGGTTCAACACGTTTGATTTCTGGTGAAGCCTCTCTAGCTTTAGAAAACCACCTTCCTGCTGTTTCTACACATGTCCTTTCCTCAGTGTGGGAAAATGGAGAAAGAGATCTTTCTTCCTCTTCTTATAAGCCACCTATCCTTTTAGATTAGGATCCCACCCTTATGACTTCATTTAATCTTCATCATTTCCTAAAAGCTTGATCTCCAAATACAGTTATATTGGGGATTAGGGCTTCAAAATATGAATTTGGGGACATAATTCAGTCCACAGAACATATCAATGTTTATTGTTTCATTTATTTATTTCAAAGAAATTTCCAAGTATCAATTACAAACAGGGAAAGTGAAAGATACAGTGATGTATGCAATTATACTATACACAGGATATATTAATGTACACAATTATACTATAATGCAGTCACTTTGTGTAAGTCTATTCACTCATAATTTATTCTTTCATTAAACATTTTAGAAGCCCATTCTAGGCACTATGAAACAGAAAACATCAGAATATTGAGTAAATAATTTTAATTCTTGAAATTTTGGAAAAGTTTGAGATGTTTCTATTGTTAAATCAAATAATTAGCCACTAATATTTTAGACTATCTGTTCTATAGCTGACATCCTAAGATGTTTTGAGGAGTAAAAATGGCAGCATAATATATAGACCTTGCTATTAAAGGCATAACATGCTCATAAATCTCTAATATTGCTGGGAATAATTACTATCTCAATTATCTATGGGTCACCATAGTACTGTAAAATAAATACTCAAAAGACTTCCATGGCAATAGACTATTATTTTTACTCACATGTCTGTATCTTAGCAGGTGAGCACCTCTGCTGATTGAGTTGGGTTCAGGAGAGGCCATCCATGCATCTGTGATCTGTTGTCTAACTATTTAGTTCCGCTGATCTTGGGTGGAGTCACATGTGGACTTTCAGCTACAAAAACTGAACTAACTTGATTCTACTTGACACATCTCCTTAGGAAAGATAAGCAGGCTTGGCCTCAGGATGAAAGCAGGAGAGCCAGAGAAAAAGTGGAATAAGTCATGCAAGACCTCTTAATGGTGAGTCTCAGAACTGGCACACAGCATCCTTTCTTAATAGTCTATTAAGTAAAACAAGTTACAAGGCCAGTCTAGATTCCAGGGGGAAAAAAAAAAAGAATACATCAGTTGAAATAAAGAACTAAAAATTCACAATGCAAAGAGTGTAGATTTGTTAGGGTAGATTGGTGGGTGAGTGAAAAATTGGGGCCATTTTTATAATCAGTCTATCACACCAGCACACAGCGGAGGGCAGGAGTAAACTTTAATCATTAATCATTTAATAGGTAAGAGAAATTACCAAGTGAATCCACAAAGATACCCAAGTTAGTGGGTCACAGATAGTAAAATAAACTAAGTCAAGAGAACTACTTAAAACTTGAATTGTCCTGTTGTCAAGAATGGGTGGAAACAGTTTCAGATTACATACCCCTCCCCCAGGTAGATGCACATGTCTCAGTATTTTCATACATTCTCTAATTACTGGTTGTTTTACTCAACTATATTATGACAAATGTAATATTTACAATTGTGACCTTTCTGTTTTTCCTTTCTCTTCTCAGCAGACACCACAGTTCCATTTCCCATAGTCATCACCCTAGTCAAATCTATCATCATCTCTTGCTTGCACTTGCCTCCTGACTTTGAATACAATTCACTACATGGGAGCCAGGACAATCTTAAACACACACACATGCACATACAATTAAAGTGTTGGCTACTGCTCTTTAATATGTACCATCTTTAACATGGCACTTAATGATCTGATTTTTGCTTCAGTTACTTAAAGGAGCCTTATTCAAATTTCCCTCAGGACATTAGTACATTCTGTTCCTTCAGGGTAACAGACATTTCATATTCATTCTTAATATTTTAGATATATCTATATTTTCCTAATCTTTTCCACTGGCTTGAATAGAAACCCTTCTGTATGTTTATAGAGATCACCATCATTATTAAACAACATTTATTATAATTTGAAGTTATATTTTTAGGTGATTCTTTGCTCAATATTCTCTCACCCTTTTTCCCCACCAAACATACCTCATACTGTAAGATTCTTTAGAACATAAAAAGTCTGTTTTGCTTAACATTTTATGTGCCAGCCCAATGGCTAATGATGTGAAGAACAAAGGAAAAAGAATAAAATTAAATTTCCTTACAACTTACAGCTCACTGACTGTCCTTGAGACAGGCAGGATGACCTTCCCCAAGAAGCTTAGCTGTCTTGATGTTAATACTTTACTAAGGGCAAAAGGCAACCTTAGCTTAACATTAGCCCGACCTCTAAGATCCTGTAAGTCTCCTTTCACATAAAAAAAATTCCTTTGGAAACTTCCTTTATCTCTAGTTTCCCAAGATATGTGTTAGCAATTATCCTCCAAGTATATGGCCCACTGATATATATTTGAAGGGTCTCATGATTAAGGTTTTACTGGATGGTAGTAAATATCCTTATCCTAACAACAGCTAGCCCCTCCAGGTCCTTGCTTTCAAATTCCTTAGGGACTTACATTATCCCTAACCCCTCCCAGTTTGAAAGTGTATAATCAGCCATTCTTCACAACCCCTGTGCTTTAAGAAAACCACATTTTTTTGCACCAAAGATGTCTCAAGAATTCTTTCTTGATCATTCACTCAGGAGCCCCAACATTTTTACATCAGCTAACACATAGTAAGCATTCAATAACCTCATTGACAAGATACATAAATTAGTGTATATATATTCAAGCTTTCAAGATTAGCAACAATAAATTTTCTCTTCCTCAAAGTGGCTTTCAGAACCTAATTGTATGGTAGAAATATTCAGGACTTAACTAAATATCAAGCTACTCCACCTGCTTCTCTGTGCAGTTTCCTGAATCACTGAAAGAAAGTTGCCCTGGACAATTCATACTGGCCGTTTCATAACTGATATAAAATGGTGTATCAGGCCACTGAAAGTTTGAGGTTTATTTGTTACTGAATCATTGTCTAGCCTATTTTGACAAATACAGATGTTAAAATGTATAAAGTCATTAACCGGCTTATTAATAAATAAGTATGCATAGGATTGTATTTGGATCTTCTTTTTTGAAGAAGTAAAATATCTAGGTATATTTTAGATTTTATTTTAAGTTTCTACTTCACTGGGGTGCCTGGGTGGATCAGTTGGTTAAGCGTCAACTTTGGCTCAGGTCATGATCTTGCAGTTCATGAGTTTGAGGTCCTGCTTTGGGCTCTCTGCAGACAGCTCAGAGCCTAAAACCTGCTTCGAATTCTGTGTCTCCCTCTCTCTCTGCCCTCACTCACTCATGCTCTGTCTCTCTCTCTTTAAAAAAATAAACATTAAAATTTTTTAAGTAATTAAGTTTCTACTTCATAATCACCGATCTCTAAAGATTACAGTTATAATCTTTAAAAGAATACTAAAGGCCATAAGCACTAAGCACGTTTTCTCTGGTTAGAGTCAACAAATATTCTGTGATAAAGAACTATCAACTTTGCCACAATTGTTATGTTCAGAAAAATAAGTTCATTTAAATCTATGTCATCACTAAAATCTATAATTTTTTAACATTTATTTATTTTTGAGAGAGAGAGAATGAGCAGGGAAGGGGCAGAGGAGAGGGAGACACAGAATCAGAAGCATGCTTCAGGCTCTGATCTGTCAGCACAGAGCCCAATGCAGGGCTGGAACCCACAGACTGTGAGATCATGACTTGAGCCGAAGTCGGACCCTCAAATGACTAAGCCACCCAGGCTCCCTAAAATCTATAATTTTTCTCCAAAAGCTATTCATTGTGCAACTGTAGTTTAACTTAAAAAAAAAAAAAAAAAAAAACTTAGATGAACCAGTGAAAACTCTAGATTTAACTTTCTCCAGACTATGCTATCCTGTCTTTTAAGTTGTCTATCAGGGCTCTCTTCTTTGATTTAGGTTATTTGTGTATTATATTCTCTAATGAGGAATTTACTGTTTTTATTTTCAAATACTATAATTTTGTCTTATTTGACAAATTTACCGCTTAATTAGTGTGCCCATAGAGAAAATCTCTTAAACTCCCCTTCTTTAATTTTCATGTGTTGTACTTTAGTATTTGGCACAGAATCCGTATCTATAGAAGATCATTTCTTTTCTTTAGCAGCTTATCTTTTCCCTTCTTTACTTCCTATGGTTTTATAAAATACAAAAAGCTGCGTTCAATTATATACTTATAAAACTCTCCAGAACTATTTACGTTTCTGTAATTTGAAATTTCACTTCCCAACTTGAATCCTAGGACCTAGAATTTAATTTCTAGTCTGTGGCTTGCAGTTATCCCTTTAGTCAATATTAAACCTGGTGATAGAGGAGGCAAAAGTGGGGTACAACCAGTTCCACATAAAATTGCATGTTGAATGATTGGCTGGAGAGGGGTAATCTCTGTGTAAGTTCTTCCAAAGCACTTTAAAGCACTGTGTTTTATCCAGCTTCAGAAAGGAAGAATTTAAAATTGGTTCTTTAAGATTATATAATGTGTTTAGCATGTCAAAGCACTTTTTCTAGAATTCAATTCTTTTTTAATGAAGTCAAACTTTTATTCGTAAAACCACAATAACTTCTTAGGAATTATTTTTAATGTATTTTTTGATGTGATTTTACAATTAATTACAAGTGACTCTATGAGTTAACTGCCTGTGATTTTGAGCCATACAATTCAAACACATGTTGATTCTAAACAATATATTTACACATGATTAGCCTTTTATTACAGTCAGTTTTGTTTAAATTAGCTAAGTGAATGAAAGGAAAAGAATTTTAATATTGAAATGTTAAAAAGTGAACCCACATAAATAATAATCTACATTGACATGTAAAGGATAGTTCTTTAAAGTAAGAATTTATTTGTTCTCTTGTACACTGATACCAAAACTCAATATTTAAAAAAAAAGAAAGAAAAGATTTAAATAATTACCTAACCCTTAAAAAAGTCCTCCAATAGCACAGTCATCACAGAGCTAGACATGGGGCTCAGTCTAACAAACCATGAGATCATGACCTGAGCCCAAATCAAGAGTCAGTCTCCTAATTAAATGAGCCACCCAGACACCTTGATCATGCTATTTTTGAGATAGGGATTGAGGGGTACCTGGGCAGCTCAGTTCATTGAGCATCCAACTCTTGATTTTGGCTCAGGTCATAATCCCAGGGTTATGGGATTGAGCCCTGTGTCAGGCTCTGTGCTGAGCGTGAAGCTTGGTTGAGAGTCAGTCTCTCTCTTCCTCTTCTCCTCACCCCCATTCACACTTTCTGTCTCTCTCAATTTAAAAGAGAGAGAGAGGGAGAGAGAGAGAAATAGGGATAGAGATAGATAAAGACCTGGAATACAAATGTAGATATGGGTATTATAAATGTAAATGTAAACATTTATGTGCAAAGCCAAGTATCTCAGATATTTGCAAAAACCTTTACCACCACTGGAGAGTCCAAAGAGAGAAATTAGTATTGGCTTCACAGAATAAGTGACCTTTAGCAACAGATACACTTATCTGAAGACATAAATGAAAAGTTTAGACAAACTTCATAAAATATTTTCACACTTCATCAATTTGTTATAGTTTCCCAAACAATATCTGTTATTTTAACTGCAGAAATCTTTCTTCCTTTGACCACTAAGAAGACTGACTAGAAATAAATATTATCTTTACTAAATGATGATGATGACAATGATGACAGTGGTCATGACAACAATAATAAAAGTGAGTGTAAAGGCCACTTATAGGCAATCAACATGAACAATGGAAAGCTGAGTAAGGTAGCTGGCCCCACAGTAACCTACTGGCTGAATACAAACAGACCCATTAGGTGACCCACCTCCAAATATCTGTATGCCCTAACTGACCAATGGGTTACTTACAGTAGGACACAGTTACCAAAAAAGGAAAATTCCACATATGCCCATACCTCCTCACCTTCCACCTTTCACTACAGCCCTTACCTCTGCCTCTTGGTAGTCTGCTTTGCGGCCCCTCCCTTGCCTTGCGGCTTATTAAATAAGCTTCTATCTCCTTTGTTCTGCCTTGGGTGAATTCTTTCACTGCCTGTGCTGCCAGCTTCAACCAGATAGGGTCGCCCCATATTTGGGGGCCCCCATCCAATTGGAAGACACAACAATTATAATTTTTTGAGCCTTTACTCTATACTAGAGACAGATTATTTTTAACCTGTGTAATCTCCATTCACACAGTATGAGAATAGAATCAAAATTTTTCAAATGAGGGAACTGGAGCTTTTCAAGGTTTTAAACCTTGTCAACATTTAAATGATTGCCGGGAGCTGCACCGGCCTCTCTGGATGGCAGTCACAGCAAGGATATGGTAGTGTTTGCACAGCTCCTGCCATAAGAAATGAAAACTGGTATCTCCTTCTGCTACTACTGGCTCATGTTGGAAATGAGGCTGCTGGTATTGACCATGCCTCACAATATTCCAGATCAGACCGATATTCCCCACTCAGATTGCTCATAAGGAAAGACGTGTCCCTGCCTTTTCCAAAGAGATTGTAGATGAAAACATTGTGGATAAAAGGCTATGGGCCTCGCAGATCCAAGACTTAACATAATAAAAGGGGCTTGAGTCTGGCCCTGAGACAAAGAGCCTAATTTAGAGTTAAGGGCAGATATCCACCCTCACCCATTTGTTTCTGCTTGGAGCATTTTCTGGCCTTGTATATGCTGATTGCTCCCTGTGAAGGAACCTATTGAGGAACTACTTTTGTCATTATGGGAGCAAAGGTGTTTCCTGGAAGACCTGTTTTTCTTGATACTTCCACCTTAAAAGAAGTAACTTCACCTTTTTTATGCTAAAAACTGTCTAAAGATACCTTTTTCCCCATAGGATAAGGATCTCAATCACTAGTGATAAAGGTTATGCAGGAGTCTTTTGGATTTCCAGGAAATTCTTACATATCAAAGAAGTTTGTCATCAGAAATCATTGTCTAAGGCAAATGCCACTTCTGTGCTGTCCCCCAAACACTTATAAAATAAAGTTGAGCCCCAGTCAGAGCAGAGATGCCTGCCTGGTGATCAGAAAGAATCTCCGGGGCCCTCTCACTCTCTCTCGCCGACACACCGTCCATCCTTCAGGGACCCCTGGACCTGCCGGATTCGGCCTCTGACAAATGATTACTTATAAGATCAGGTTGCAAATCATGATCTATCAAAATTTAGAGCCCAAGACTTTAGTAGCAATTTTCTATGCATTATAACCATACTAGTAAGTCCTCAAATTGTGTAGCTTAATTTCAAAAGAAAACAATGGGCAGGTTTAGCCTGAAAACATGCACTTTTTTTTCTTAGTTTGTTATTACTATTAATCTATTAAGCCTAAATATGGTATGATTACCATAAGTCATCAAGATGAAGTGAGGACACTTACACACTCATTTGTGGCCACAAATGTGCTGCACATTTAACACCGGTAATAAAGTCAACATGCTATTATAGGTTGTCTATTCTATCGGGGAATCATCTTCAATTTCACATCACTTTCAGTTATAAGATTTAAAAGATGCAAAAAAAAAGGTCACAATGGTTAAGATGTTTCCCTAGGTTACACAATGATATCAACTCAAATACAACTTCAGTTTCCTAATGTAGATTTCAGTGTATGTCTATAACACACTTATTATACATTTTTGGAATACAATTAACTGTAAAATATAACTGTACTTTATAAATAGTTCCATGCTGCAACTGTTTTTTTTTTTAATGCAATGAGTCAGAAAGAGTTGTGGTGGCTCTATCGCTTTATAAACTGTGAGGACTTTTCTACAGCTTTCTCATGTCCAGGATGTGAATATTATTACTACTAATCTTACTTCACTGTGAGGATCTGATTAGAATGTGTATTTGTTATTTACCTAAAATGTGTATACTCAAATAATGCACATAATAATCTGAAAATAAAATAAGCTCCTTTCTTAAAATTCATAGTTTTGTTTCAAGCTATTATTATTCAAATTTAAGGAAAAATATTTTTAAGTCCTTGCCATCTGACTACATAGATATGTAGATAAATCTCTGATGAAAGAGTTTTTGGGTCCTCTTTTCAAAACAGCACACAATTTCAAACTGGAAACCTTCTCAAAAAAGCCATTTTTGCAGCTTCTCTGTACCGTCATCCTTTTAAACCAAAATAAAAGGAGATACCAACTTCTAGACAAGACACTTAGCATAAACTGATGTTTTCTATTAAGATAAAAATAATATACTATCTATAATTTGAAGTATAGAGAAGAAATTAGTTGAATTTTAATGTAATCAGGTTTTTTTTTTCTGATTCTATTCTTCAGAGCACTGAAAATGTCTTCGTTGGTTGAGAATTCTCAGCCTAGTCTTAATTATAATAAAAAAATAAGAATAACAATGAAACAAAAATATAAGTAATTCTTTTGAAATCTCACTATGTATCAGACATCCAGGCAAACACTCTACATACATTAGTGCATGTAATTTTACCCCAGTGTTATGAGGAGACATGTGCTATTTTCATCATCTCTAGTTCATGGATGAGAATACTGATGGTTAGTAATCAAAATATATATCATAAAACAAAAATTTTATTCTATGAGTATGAACAATATAAATTGTTTATATCACTACTCCCCTTCATAATGCATGTTATATTAGTTACTTATTATATTGAAGTTTTTCATTTTCCTCATTCATACTTTTAGAAAATTTTTTTCCATTTTTTTACTGATTAGCAACAAAATTTATTGTTCTTGTGGTACCAATATTTTTTTTCTTATTATTGTATAAAAGCCTTAATTTGGGGGTGCCTGGCTGACTCTGTTCATAGACCAAGCAACTCTTGATCTCAGGGTCATGAGTTCAAGCCCCATGTCAGGCCTAGAGTTTACTTAAAATATAAAAAAGCCTTAATCTTTAAAATAAGTTTCAGTTAAAATAAGTAAAATAAGTTTATTTGTCAAATTGTAGCATTTGCCTAGTTCTTCAATTACTGTCTTCACAAACCCATTATTATAACTTTAGTCTATCTGTACCACCAGAAACACATTGTACAGTTGCAGAAAGGACAATTTATGGATACCCTTGGTGTCAGAAGATATCTTACAAGATTTAAAATGCTTATCCTTATGAAAATTAGTTATTTTTTATATAGTTCTCAAGTTATTCCAACAAAATTTTTCTAATTTTATTACATTTAACTTAAAAATAATGATATTAGAAGGCCATAATTTAGTCTCATGTAATAAATATCTTTGATAATTTCATTTTCAGACATATTTTAATGGAGGCTAAATGATATTTTGATCTTTTTCTCCCTTAAGTGTGAATTCTAGCAGTCTCAAACCAGGTTAAACTTTCCTAAAATGGCTGTTACAAATAATCAGTCTAAAGTGGGGTTGGAATTGCTCTTTCAATATGAAAACATTGCCTCTTGAGTATTTTCTGCTTTGTTTTGGAAATTTTCCTTTCCTGTCTCCTCAGTGCTTTGTTTGAGCCAAGTTCTGAGGCATATATTCAATTGAATTTTAATGGTTTGGGAGAATATCTTCTCTAACACTATCTTTTAACATAATGACAAAATAACCCAATGAGTATTGCTTGTAGTCAGAAGTCCTGGCGACAGATAGCAAGTATTACTGTAGTGACAATTACTGCCTCAAGTCACTCCTACATAAGTTTGAAGAGCCTTTGCTATTTTTTCTACCTCAAATTATAGCTCTTAAAATTATAAAAAAGCACTACTTACAATTCTAAATGCAAAGAGATAGAGACATTTCTATCAATTAAGGTTTTCTTGATACCCTCAAGGATTTATTAAAAATATTCTAAGAGAACAAACAGAGGGGTGCTGGAGGGGTTGTGGGGGGTGGGCTAAATGGGTAAAGGGCATTAAGGACTCTACTCCTAAAATCAATGTTTCACTATATGCTAACTAACCTGGATATAAATTAATTATTAAATAAATTAATTGATTTTAAAAAGGAAAAAGTATCCTAGAATTTTCTAGGCTCATAAAAAAGTTTTTATTTTTATTTTTTTATGTCTTTATTTTATTTTTTGAGAGAGAGAGACAGAGTGTGAGCAGGGGAGGGACTGGGAGACAGGGACACAGAATCCAAAGCAGACTCCAGGCTCTGAGCTGTCAGCACAGACCCCGACAGGGGAGCTCAAACCCACAAACTATGAGATCATGACCCTAGCCAAAGTCTGATGCTCAACCGACTGAGCCACCCAGGCACCCCAAAAAGTTTTTAATCTTAGCTGATGGCTGTAATAAACTATAGGGTTTTTTTTTTTTTAGTGTTTATTTATTTATTTTTGAGAGAGAGAGAGCATGAGCAGGGAAGGAGCAGAGAGAGAGGAGACAGAATCCCAAGCAGCCTCCTCCCACTGTCATCATAGAACCTGATGTGAGGCTCAAACTCACAAACCAGGAGATCATGACCAAGAGTCGTATGCTTAACCAAGTAATAGACTTACCTTTCCTGCAGATAAAAATTAAAACCTCTGGACAAAATACTTTTAAATTTTTAAATATTTATTTATTTTGAGACAGAGAGTGACAGAGTGTGAGCTGGGGAGCAGGGAGAGAGGGAGACCCAGAATCGAAGCAGGCTCCAGGCTCTGAGCCGTCAGCACAGAACCTGATGCAGGGCTCAAACTCACACACTGTGAGATCATGACCTGAGTGGAAATTAGACTCTGAAGGACTGAGCCACCAGGTGCCCCTGGACAAAATATTTTTAAAAGTACAACTTTATGAACGTTCTGGGCAGTGACCATAAGCAGAAGGAAACTGGCAGTCTAACCTTAAAAATGGGTAACAAATTTGGTACAATTTGCAATTATGTTACTTTTTGCCTGAAGTCCCTCTGTAGTGTGCCTGCCTGGGAAAGTTGAAAAGCAATAGAAACTGTAATCTTACTGGCCTGAGGAACCAGATGGTGGTGTTTGTAGGTTCCAGAAGTGGCAAGAAAGTGAGAGAGAAAATTCCAGAAAGAAAATGCTACTGAAGAGGAGATACAAAATTTGCATATAAACTCTGCCCACTTTTGTATATGAGTTACAGACATTCTTTGAGGAGATTCCAGGTTCCAGTGTACTCAGCAGAAAACAGTAACTGGAAGACTAAAACAAGGAGCAGAGAATTTAGCTTCTGATCACCATAGGAGGAACAGAGTTTAGAATATGAGTTCAGCCAGTTTATCTTTTTATTTATTGATTTATTTTTTTTATTTTTTTAAATAGTTTATTGTCAAGTTGGTTTCCATATAACATCCAGTGCTCATCCCCACAAGCACCCTCCTCCATGCCCATCATGCCCCTCCCCCTCCACCCCCACCCCTATTAGCCCTCAGTTTGTTCTCAGCATTCAAGAGTCTTTCCTGGGTTACCTCCCTCCCTTTCCCCCACTACTTTCCCCCTTCTTCTCCCCATGGTTCTCCTTTAAGTTCCTCCTTATCCTCTTATATGTGCAAATATATGGTATCTGTCCTTCTCTGCCTGACTTATTTCACTCAGCATAACACCCTCAGGTTCCACCCATGTTGCTACACATGGCCAGGTTTCATTCTTTCTCATTGCCATGTAGTATTCCATTGTATAGATAAACTACATCTTCTTGATCCATTGGTCAGATGATGGACACTTAGGCTCTTTCCATGTTTTGGTTATTGTTGAGAGTGCTGCTCTGAACATTGGGGTACATGTGCCCCTATGCTTCAGCACCCCTGTATCCCTTGGGTAAATTCCTAGCCGTGCTATTGCTGGGTCATAGGGGAGTTCTAGTGTTAAATGTTTGAGAAACCTCCACACTGTTTTCCAGAGCAGCTGTAGCAGTTTGCATTCCCACCAACAGTGTAGGAGTCAGCCAGTTTATCTGCATGACAGTCTTCACAGGAAGATAACAGAATACATATCTGTACTGGATTATCCATAATATTCAAGCTACAACCTCCCTACAAAGAACTCTCTGGGTCTAAGTGAATTTATTTTTTTAGATGTTAAAGAAAGAACTAAAGTGAATCTTACACAAACTCTTCAAAAGTGAAGAATGAAGAGATATTCTCTGGTTCTTTATAAGGCCAGCATAATCTAAAAATGAAACAACAAGGCAAAGATAACAGAGAAAAAGGAAATTTTAGACATCTATTCCTGATAAACATAGTTGAAAATATTAAAAACAAAAGCTCTCATTATAGGAAAGCCAGAGAATTGCAGAAGATCTGGTCTCATCTCTCTATAAATATACTAAGGACAGACGTGCTGGCATACACAACGTTATTTGCTTGTGGAAGAGTTCTTGCCTATGTTTTTTTTTTTAATGTTTTTATTTAATTCTGAGAGAGAGAGAGAGAAAGCGTGAACAGGGGAGGGTCAGAGAGAGAGGGAGACACAGAATGTGAAGCAGGCTCCAGGCTCCGAGCTAGCTGTCAGCACAGAGCCCGACACGGGGCTCGAACCCACAAGCCGTGAGATCAATGACCTGAGCCGAAGTCGGACGCTTAACCGACTGAGCCACACAGGTGCTCCACCTATGATTTTTTTTTTTTTATAAGTTGGACCTGGTGTAGAATTGCTTCTGGTATACATTGGGGAAAAAACATCAGGTATCTGTATCAGTTGAGTGTTCTAAAATAAAATAATTAAAATAATTTTTCCTAGATATCATGCAGATTTAGAATTATCATCTAAGTTTAGAAATCACTGTATTCTTAGAAGATTAATCCTATGAATAATGGCCAGTTGGTCCAGAAGGGAAGCAAAAGGATTTCAGTTGTTCTTAGGCAGTGACTACACATCTAACCAGCAAGCTAGAAAACAGTTGTTTTCACCAAAGCCTTCTCTTGTACTAGCTGCTAACACTCCTCCATATTATCTAAGCAGAAAGTCTCCACTAACAGGAATTTTCTTTTTCTCCTTAGCTGCCTACCAACTGCTAATTTAGCCATTTTTCACTTATTGATGAACATATAAAATGCCTGGTATTTTTATTATTTTATAATGTTTAAGTTGTCTCTTCCAAACTGAACACAATTCCTTATAAAATATAAAAATAAGTTACTGTTTGACTATTTAGTCATTATTCCATTAATTATGTCATATTACGCTTGTAATTTTGCTCAGTGCTTTCATGACAAATCATTTTCTTAAAAACAAAAGAACACTGAAACATTTTTTAGGGGTTCCTGGGTGGCTCAGTTGGTTTAGTGTTCAACTTTGGCTCAGGTCATGATTTAACAGTTCCTGGGTTCAAGCCCCGCATTGGGCTCTGTGCTGACAGCTCAGAGCCTAGAGCCTGCTTCTGATTCTGTGTCTCCCTCTCTCTGCCACTCTCCCTCACTCACACTCTATCTCATTCTGTTTCTCAAAAATAAATAAAATTTATTTTTATTTCAAAAATAAAAAAAAAATTTAAACCATTTTTTTATTATCTTACTTTAAGAAAACAGTAAATTGCAGCACTAGAAGTTATCATCACAATGAAGTTAACATTTTTAAGCTCTCATTATTTGCCAGTCATTATGGCAAGGGCTTATATACATTGTCTCAGTTAATCTTCAAAACCACAGTATAACTACACATTTTATTATCTCTTTTCTCAGCAAGGCAGAAATGATGCAGTCTTCAGGTGATTCTAACATATGCTGATAACTGTTTGTGAACCATTAGTTTAGACACAATATGTCAAATTTGCTTGTGATTAATACTTCTCAGATAAAAATAGCCATCTTCTTTTTCTTTTGAAAACACCACATGTGACTTACATAGACATCAGAGATATAGAATCATGCACTTAAATTCTATTTCAGAGAAATAAATCTAAAACTGTATGAACAGTTAGTTCTACACCCATCTGATAGACACAATGACTTTGGGTCACATATTTGCATTCATTTTCATCAATTCCATAATGACTGGTTATACTTTGCTTTTGAGGTGTCCCATGATACTAAGTGTTTGTGAAAGCAAAAGCAGTCTGCTTTGGAGGTCACTGAGATAAGTAGAGTTAATTGCCTCGGACAAATCGATCCTGTAGCACATGGGTCACTTCACATTTGTGAGTCAATCAAAACAAAAGCAGAATTAATTGTCTGACCAAAGAAGTGCCAGCATGTCTCTAATACCACATGGAAAGAATGCTGAGAAGAATTCTTCTATTCAACAAATATTTTCAAAGTAATTCACCAAAATACCAAGCCATGACCATTTCAGTAGGATTGAAATGGAAGGAGTCAGAAAACTAAATCCTCTTTGATATATATTCTGTTCAAAAGCCACTTCTGAAATGAAAGCATACTAATTGAGGATTGATGGCTCTGATTCAACTAGCAGCCCCTAACAATAAAATTTCTCAGTATGTGGGATCTAGTCACAAGGAAATGCAAAAAAGGAAAAGTGGTTCTTGTTTCAATAGCTCTATAAACTGAGGTTAATCTTTCATTTCCTTTGGAAGATTTCTCTGTTAAAGCCACCTATCAAGATAAAATAAAGATGTGTAGATATATAAAAGACTTTTGTAAACTGAATCAATATTACTCAAGCACATGGGTTGGTGGACTAAGGCCAGTGGAGAAATCTAGCCTACTGCCTGTTTTTAGACATAAAGTTCTATTGGAATACAACCAGGCTCATCTATTATATATTGCCTATGGATACTTTCATGCTACCCGACAAAGCTGGGTAGTTGCAGTAAGGACCATGTGGACCGCAAAGCCCCAATTTTTAATTATGTGGTACCTTACAAAAAATTTGTAGACTGTTGTATCGAACAGAGTGACATATCAATATTTAAAGACTGCATGAAGTCAGAGAAAAGGCTTCTCCACACTTCTTATTTTATTATATAGTGATCTCCACTCTAAAGAACCTCTTGACCTGCACCTTACCTATTTTTTCTCAGGGTGAAAGAATGAGTTACCTGGTTGTTAAGTGATGTTCGTTGGCCTCTGTTGCTACATTGGATGGAGCTAATCCGCTAAGAAGCTATAAATCCTGGGTTTTCAGTCTTTCTCTTTTCTTTGCATTTTTGTTTTTGTTGTTGTAAGCACCAGCTTATAACTGCATAATCTTAGATAAGTGTTTTTGTTCTGCAGGTCTTCATTTTCCTAAAGGACTGTGCTATAAATTTGATTGGGGGATTGGGAAGTATCTGCAAGCCTACTTGTTTCTCATTACCAGAACAGGTTCTTGACCAACTTAATCAGTCAGAAAAGTAATATGCTGGACTTTCATGTTATCATGTTTTGCTTTCAGAACTGTAATTAGGAAGAAGGGTCTGATTTATTTGGCATTTATGATTTTGAGAGCTTCAACATATTAGTGTCGCTTTCAAATTGTTTATATCCTTCTGGAGAGATAGACATGTTAACACATAGAATCTTATTTCAGAAATATAAAATATTAAAAACACATACTATGGTACCAAAAAGAACATGGGAAGAGATCCCTTTGAACTCAATATGCATCACTAAATAAATATGAGATGAAACTATTATCAGGCATGTGGGAGATTTGCATAATCCAAATAATAAGCCTGACTCAATTGATGTTATTTATAATTTAGTCATATTTTACAGAAGATAAGTCATTAATTTAATGACTCCATCATTATATAAAAGAAGCAGCACTATATTATAATTGGCGCCATGTTGTTAAAATAAACCTAGCACTAACAGACCACTAGGAGTGATCATTTCTGCTCATTAAATACTTTTCTTTTAATTTAAGAAAGTGACTTGGACTTCATAGCCATTGAAAAGCACATCCACAAGTAAGAAATATGTAGAAGCATGAATCTATTGGTAGGAATGCAAATTAGTAAAGTCTTTCTGGAAAACAGTATAGAGGTTCTTCAAAAAGTTAAAAATAGAGTTACCCTATGATCCAGCAATTGCACTACTAGGTATCTACCCAATGGATTCAAAAATACTGATTTGAAGGAGCACATGAACCCTGATGTTTATAGCAGCATTATGAACAATAACCAGATTATGGAAAGAGCCCAAATACTTATCCACTAATGAATAGATAAAGAGGATATGGTGTCTCTCTCTCTCTATATATATATATATTACTCTGCCATCAGAAAGAATGAAATAATGCCATTTGCAATGACATGGTTAGAGATAGAGTGTATTATCCTAAGCAAATTATGTCAGTCAGAGAAAGACAAATACCATATGATTTCACTCAGATATGGAATTTAAGAAATAAAACAGATGAACACAAGAGTAGGGGGAAAAAAGACAGAGGGAAGTAAACCATCAGAGATTCTTTTTTTTTCTTATTTTTTTAGAGAAAGAGGGAGTCTTAAGCAGGTTCCACATATAGTATGGAGCCCAACGTGGGACTCAATTCCACAACCTTGTGATCATGATCTAACCCAAAATGAAAAGTCGGACACACAACCAAATGAGCCACCTAGGGTAAGAGACTCTTAACTATAGAGAAAAACAGGGTTGCTGGAGGGAGGTGGGCAGGGGATGGGCTAAACAGGTGATGGGTATTAAGAGGGCACTTGTGATGAGCACTGGGTGTGTTAGGTAAGTGATGAATCGCTAAATTCTACTCCTGAAGCCAATATTCTAATATATGTTAAGTAACTAGAATTTAAATAAAAATTTGAAAGAAGAAAGAAATATTATCCAATAATAAGGAAAGCAAATTCTTAACAAATCTCCATGAGATATGTAAAGTTTTTCTATTTATTAGTCCAATAAGAAAATCTCAAATTCCACACATAAAAAATTATATTAGATCATTTTGTCTCATAACAAAGCTTTAACTAAAAGGCAATATGAAAAAATAGTCTTTACACCCTCCCCCTAACTCAATCTCCTTAAAAGATATTTCAAAGCCAATGGGAAAAGAAAATAGCAGAGTTGAAATTGCAAGCTATCACAAAAAAATAAAGAGAACTTCAAAACTCCAAAGAAACACCATAGCACACTCCCAGAAAAATTTATCTGGCTAGAATCAAATGAGTTCCTTAAAAGTAAGAGTCAATTTAAAGTATGAAATAATTGAACAAAATAAAACATAAGCTTAAAAAAGTAAAACAAAAGATAATTATAAAATATGAAATTAATAAAAAAGAAAAGTTTTAAAGCTTTCAAACTTTAAATTGTTCTTATTATATGAAAAGCTGATTGTTTTCAAATGTCAGACTAAGCCAAATTTGAAAAACCATTCAAGAAAAAAAATTAGAAAAGATAAATTAAATTGCCTTTGAAACAGGAAGGTGAAAAAACTTGGATATAAAAAGTTTTCTTATAATATTATATGTCAACAAACACAAACAGCAAGGAGGAAACTTTTGACTTGATATTTAATGTATATAATGATTTTTGTCTCTGTTTTGGAAATCCCCAGTCTGACAGGGTATCATGCTCTTGGCACTATGATTAACTGCAGGCTCCTCACTTTTTCTGCTAATTTAGGATGATGGACACAAGGGCAAAATTCCAGTACAGAGCAATCAGATTTCTTTTCTTGGGAAATCGATTTTTAAACTGATAGATACAAAGAAGGTGTTTAGCACGGTCTTGCTTTCAGAGAGGCCGACACAAAATCTCTAGGAGCTCCTGTGGCTAGGGTCTCAGGGCTCTACGTAAAAGTATGTTTGCTCACTTCTTTTAAATTTTCAGTCATTCCAATAACCTTTCAATAAAATCCTTTTTGTCTGTTTTACTCAGCAGAGGCAAGATACATTGTTGCTAGCAAACAAAAGAACCTGCTCCCTGAGATCTAGGAGAGATCAAATTTCAGGGTCGGGTTTTTTGTTTCTGATATTTCTAAACAATTGAAAATAATAGAATGACTATTTCAACTCTCAGTTTACTTCAAGTAAAGAATAAAATGTAAGGCTTTCATGAGCTTCTCCTGAAGGAATTACTTACTGCTTATAGTCATGGGGCTGAGATTGGCAAGAAAACCACTTTGGAACCTAAGACTTCAACAAAATACACCCTCAGCTAAATTCACAAATATTTTACTTCTCTCTGATGAATGTTAGAACATTACTTTGGAAAGGATGGAAAACTTGAATGATGCTATGTCAGAGGATGTATAAGATCAGTAACTTTCTCAACCCTATCCTTTTCGGTACTAAATTACCACTTTTCGGTATGAAATTACCACTGCAGCTCCTTCTGTACTAAAAAACATAAACAATTTGCTCCATTCATCAATCCTTTTCTCACTGAGCTTTAATCAGAATTTAATTCAAAATGGCACTCATGATGAAGTGAAATATCCAGAGGGAATAAAAAGGTCACGTTCAAAAAGTACTTATAAGACTTTCCTAATTTACATGTTTTTAAAAAATGAGAATTTTACAAGTGCAGTGTTTGAGGTTCTTCATCAAAGATGCAGTTTTTAAAATTATTTCATTGCTATAGGTATATATGCTTAGTCATGTGTATATTTTCATGCACATACACATAACGTAAATAGACTCTGCATTTAATATGATAGTTTGGAAAGCTAACTATAGTTCTTTCCATTGAATGCACTGGGTAATATCAATCTTTTTTTTTTAATGATTCCTATTTATTATCTCACAATTTTGCAGGTTAGAAATTTGGTATGTTTGACTTCTCTGCTCACAGGGGTAAAATCAAAAAGTTGACTGGCCTGGACTGATATTTGGAAGATTTAAGGGAGAATCCATTGCCAGTCTATTTAAATTGTTGGCAGAATTCAGTTCTGTACATTTACGAAACTGAGGTCCTCATTTCCTTGCTGACTGTCAGCTGGGAGACTTTCAGTCTTCATTTCTTTTCACTTTGCCCCTTTCATCTTCAAACCAGCCATAGGACATTGAGTTTTTCCCACATTTTGAATCTCTTTTTTCCCCTTCTGCCTCATCTCTTCTCCCTCTCACTAGAGAAAATTCTTTGTTTTAGGGCTCAGATGATTAGATTGGGCCCACCTGGATAGTCCAGGCGACGCTTCCTATTTTAAGTCTTTATCCGTAGTTACAATTGGTAAGTCATTTTTGCTTTGCAACTAAATAAATATAGGAATTAGGGTTTTGTGCACCTGTGTGGATCATTCTGCTTACTGTAGTATTTTATGGGAAGGTTGAGAAAGGCAGTGATATAGATTACTAGTCAACTGTTCTCAGGTTTGCATGCAATATTCGATGCTTATATCTTAAATATTGGATTTGATATCATATAACGCTACTAAAGTTGAGCCACCATTAAAAAAGATTAATTATGTTACAAGAATGCAATGTGTTAGACTCTATTCATAAAAAAAAAAAAATAGAATCAGAAAGACGACAAGTTGTTTCAAACAATACAAACTAGCAAATCAAAATTATATCCAGGAGTAAGTAAAGAACAAATACTTTTTAAATAAATCTGTCAATCTTAGGGATATAAGAACAATTCAACTGCTTTTTAAAGTTAGTCAGGAAAATCATAAAAAACAAAAATGTTAAAATAATTATGAATTGAAGTTTGAACTAAAATACTTAAATAATTTTTAAAGGGGTGAAGCTAGTATTTCAACAATAATAGAATCTATATGGGACCAAAATAATCTGATCTTGAAAAATATTAAGGACACTCCAAGATAATCTTTGAAAATTTTTTGAGGGATAATAAAGAAATATTAGAACATATTGTTATTTTTAATTGTTTTTTGTATATAGCATATATGTACACATGTGCATATGTATATATGTGTACATATACACATATAATGGATTATTATTCAGCCATAAAAAAGAATGAAATCTTCCCATTTATGACAACATAGATGGGCCTTGAGGACACTATACATAATGAAGTAAGTCAGACAGAGAAAGACAAATACCATTTGATATCTCTTATATGTGGAAACAAACAACAAACAAACAAACAAGCTTATAGATATAGAGAACAGATGACTGGTGATGGCCAGAAGGAGGTTATGGGGTGGGAGAAATGGGTGAAGGAGATCAAAAGGTAAAAAATAATAATATTAAAAATAAATTTTTAAAAAGAATACCCTGATTCCTTTAGACACTATATCTTAACTTTTCTTCCTTATCCTCCAATCTCTATCCTCAATGACATTAATAAAGTACTTTTGCTGAACATTTCATCACCCAGTTCTATCCTTCAGTATGGATGTTGTCACCTTCAGATCAGTATGTTTTCATCTCAGTGCCACTCTGTCTCAGTGAGCACATGCCCTAAACCAGAGCTATTGTCATGAAAACCTTCTGGGACAAGGGGAGCAAAAATGACCCCAATATCAGACATCAGGCTAATGAGTGAAGAGAACTAAACAAATAAAGAAAGATATGTTACATTCTTAAAACCTAGCTATGAAATAAACACATCATTCTTGAACATAGTTCAAGATATAAGAATAAGAATAAAAATGGCCAGTCAAAAACCAAAATGGATGCTACAGAATCCATGCACTTTATTAATTCAAAAAGCAAATCCCTTTGGCCTTTACTATAACTAATAGGTAATGTGAATCTTATCCAAAGTCTAACACATGTTCTGTGGCCTTGGAAGCTTATAAATAATATAATATAGAGGGGCAGCTTGTAAGTCTGCAGAGACAGAGATATTTTATTTCTTTTGTCCTATATGGTTTTTTTCACCAAGCCCAAGCTCTATTCTTTCCAGGCTCATAGGCTTTAACAATTCTTTCTCTTTCTCTAGGAAAGTGATAGATAAATAGATAGATAGATAGATAGATAGATAGATAGATAGATAGACAGAAATAGATATGGATATATATGTACATGTATGTATATAGAGATATATACATATGGAATAAAATGATGACAGGAGGATAATAATCTTTGAAACTTGCTCTGTCACTGTTCTCTCTCTACTAGAAATGATGATAGTAGAGCTTTTAATCCAATGGGGATTTCTATTCTTAATTGTAATCAGAAGTATCTTTAGCTATAAGAGCTCACTTTCTTCAGAACTGAGGTGTGTGTGGTCATCATGATAGTCCTCAGCCTACTCTCAGTAGTCAGGACATAGGGAATGGTATGGCATGCAGAGGACTCTGACAGTCAATGGATTCCTAAGAATTAAAATGAAAGACAACTAAGCTTTTCTATTTGTAAAACCAAAGCAATTCAAAGATTGACAAATAATTCTGTTTTGACTTGAATAACAACCATGAAAAGGTCAAAACCTCTCAAAAAATCACATAATTGGCTTCATTTATCAATCGTATGGTCCACCTTAATTATAGGGGACATTGGGTCCTTTACACTGCTCACATTTCCCCCAGAGAAGTTAGCGAAGGAAACATAAAAATAAAGATTTTGAGAAAATTATCTTGACTCCAAGCCAACTATAGTTATTAGAAACCTAAATATCGTGAGGTGCAAATTAGAGTAGGCACTTGCGGGAATAAGAAATCTGGATCCTTGGGGCACCTGGGTGGCTTAGTCGGTTAAGCATCCGACTTTCGCTTAGATCATGATCTCGCGGTTCGTGGGTTCAGGCCCCACGTCGGGCTCTGTGCTGACTGTCAGCTCAGAGCCTGGAGCCTGTTTCAGTCTGTGACTCCCTCTCTCTCTGACCCTCCCCTGCTCACGCTGTCTCTCTCTCTCTCTCCTAGAAATAAATAAAACATTAAAAAAAAAATTTTTTTAAATAAAAGAAATTTGGATCCTTGTCTCTAATGTCTGATCATTTTTCCAGTTCCTGAAAATATAACAAAATGGATATTACAACATGGTTTCCTAGCCTATAATTGATATGGGATGAAGAAACAACTGGAAGTCAGTGGAGGAGCCAATTCCAGCCAAGTCGTCATCATCATCACCATTGGCATCACTGTCATCATTCTTGCGGAAGTATAAATGATTTAATCACCAAAGGCTTAAAAGTCACAGGCATAATAGTCTCGTTCAGTCCCGTTCAGTTCTTCAGATTGGTTAGTAAAAGGCTTGTATATTCTTGGAGAATAATATAATATGGAGATTAAATAGGACCACTATTACAAATACAACTAAATATGGTGTGATAGGTAGCATAATGCTTCTTCTAAGCTGTTCATTCCCTAATCCCCAGAATCTGTAAATGGGATTTTGCAGATGTAATTAAGTTGATATGGAGAGCTTAGCCTAGATTATCCAGGTGAGCCCAAACGAACCACATGAATCTTTAAAAGTGGAGAATTTTCCCAGGTTGATAACAAGAGAGCTATTTAAATGGAAACAGGGTCAGAGACACTATGTTACTGGCTTTATAAATGGGGAGGGAAACCATGAATGAGCTAAGGAATATAGGTAGTCTCTAGAAAGTGGAAAAGGCAAGGAAGTAAATTCTCCTCTAGAGCCTCCAGAAAGAAACACTCCTGCCCACCCCTTGATTTTAGCCCAGTGAGATCCAGTTTGGATATCTGATGAACAAAACTGTAAGATATTTTTTATTTAAGTCACTAATTTTGTTGTAATTTGTTACAGCTGAAAATGGAAAACTGATATTAGCCTCTGATTTTTAAAGTGAACTATTTTATTAATACAGCCTTTGATATTTGAAATGTAGCTATTGATGAGGATAATACATTCCATAAGGTACACAAAAGCTACCAGAACCTGTTTGCATTTTTTGCAAAATGGGAGAGCAGATTTTACTCTACCGCTTCAGTGATACAACAGTTCCTGCACTTGATGCCAGAATATGGTCCCCTCCCCAGAGTACAAGACCCCTCACCATCCCATGGAACACCATCCTGGTCTACCATCCTTACATTCTTATGCTCCTAGGATCCAGAATGTTATTGATAGCAAAAATGACACAGTGACGTGGGTATATATGGTATACACATTGCTGCTTATTAATCCTCCTTGCACCTAAGAAAGAGGTTCAGTGTTGAAGACTTTGGAGGCAGGCTATAAGATATTTCCTTATGGAAATAATTTTCTTAATAACTCACATGTTCAGCCTTTAAGAACAGTCTAAGGGTGCCTGGGTGGCTCAGTCAGTTAAGTATCAGAGGCTCTTGATCTCAGCTCAGGTCTTGAGCTCAGGGTTATGTGTTTGAGACCCACATTGGGCTATGTGTTGGGTATGTAGCCGAAAGAAAGAAAGAAAGAAAGAAAGAAAGAAAGAAAGAACGGAGGGAGGGAGGGAGGGAGGGAGGAAGGAAGGAAGGAGGAAGGAAGGAAGGAAGGAAGGAAGGAAGGAAGGAAGGAAGGAAGGAAGGAAGAACGAGCATACCATTCCATGCTTCAGAATAAGAGTCTTTGAAAAGTGAATTTACCATCTGGTAGATCCTACAAAGTGAAGACTGGGGCATATTACAGTGTTAAAATGNAGGAAGGAAGGAGGAAGGAAGGAAGGAAGGAAGGAAGGAAGGAAGGAAGGAAGGAAGGAAGAACGAGCATACCATTCCATGCTTCAGAATAAGAGTCTTTGAAAAGTGAATTTACCATCTGGTAGATCCTACAAAGTGAAGACTGGGGCATATTACAGTGTTAAAATGTCTCAAACAGGAAAATTATAAAAGAGAAACCAAAGGCTTTTCACCAATTTCATGTATACTTTAGCAAGAATATCTTCTGCTATTGAAAATATCTCTGGAATTGCTTTGGGACTTCAGTAGAAACTAAATATCTAACCATTTGGAAATTATATGACCATATTACTTTAGATGCTCACCACAAAATAACACTAATTAATTTAATCAATATTTCCATAATGTCAGGTAAGTCCTATAACACTGAGTCAAAAATTATAAAGACATTGCTTGTATAAGGTTTGAAGGTACAAATGTTTCATGTGTGCAAGTTTGCTATCTGATATGTATACCTCTGAAAAGTGGTATACTTCACAGTGAACTTACATTGACGGCTCAAATCCATGATTAAAGATGATGAAATTGAGAAGTCTTTTTAATTACGGCTGGATGAGTATGCTAGATACTTATTCTAAATTTGATCTTCTTCACAGCATGGCTTTATAGAGTGATTGGATGTCACTTTAGGATGCAGTATCTGTCGTGACTTGGTGACCTGTATTTGGCACTTGATCTCCCACAGTCGGTGTATGGGTTAACATTCTTAGTTTCAGACAATAGAATTCTGCAGCTATTTTAAGGATGAAAAGATTATTACAGGTTTACTAACAGGCATTTTACAAAGTCACTTAAGAGCTAAAGAAACCAGATCCTACTGGGAACAACTTCCAGAAACATACTGATCACACAACTGGAAAGTCAGTAGCTGCCACCAGACCCAAATATCACCGCTGTCACCCCCAATAACAACATTGATTTTCTAGTCTCTGAATGTGCCTCATGTAATTAACTTTCATATGATGGTATTCTAGAGGTGAGAATGGCTTTGAAATGTAATTTTATTATTCTTTAGATTCTATATGTGAAGAGTAGAATATATACTATGAAAGCTATCAAAATATAGGAATCTGATTTTCAGATTTTGTTTTCAAAAAGCATTTCCCATTAAAAGGAACCAAGTGTCTTTGAAGAAATAGCTAATTCTAGGGCCTGGGTAGGAAGAATACAAGAGTCTGGAATATCTCATAATGCCAGAGAGTTAAGGAAGTACAAGGTGAAGGGATAAAGAGGAAGGAATAGAATAACACAGGGATCACCTAAAAGCACTCTCAATGGACAAGCACAAAATATTTGAGTATAATTTTAAATAATATAGCATTGGATTATAACTCACATTATGAAATAAACATACATGAAACCAACATGACACTGAATAAAGAAAAAAATCTTCCTTAGAGAAAAATTCTAAATATTATGTGTTGTCACTTTCCCCTTCTCAAGAGGAGAAGTCCAAGTCTCCTGTTTTCGATTGTGGGTTGAGCTTAATAACTTACTTCCAAATGATAGAGTATATGAAAGGGAAAATAGTAAAGTGAAGAAAGCTGGCGAACACTATTTTAATCAAGTGATCAAGGTTGGCATCACCAGGTATCAGCCATATTGATTTAGGTTTCATGAAAAAAACATCAGACAAACCCAACTGAGGGGATATTCTAAATACCTGACCAATATCCTTCAAACTTGTCAAAACCAGAAGAAACAAGACAGAGAAGCTGCAATAGGACAGAAAAGGCTACAGAATCATGATGACTAAGTGTATATGATATCCTGGATTGAACTATGGAACAGTGAAAGGACAATAGTGGGAATCTTGGTAAAGTATATAGTTCAGCTGACAGCAATGCACTAATGGTAATGTTCCAGTTTTGACAAAAGTTCCATGATTATGTAATACGTTAACATTGAGAACATCCATCTGTAGGCTATAAAGGACTCTGTACATCTTTTAACTTTTCTTTAAAACTAAAAGAATTTCGAAAGAAATCAATTTTTTAAAACATAGAGAAGGTCTTCCAAAGATTTTATGCTGCCATAATATTTATTTAATATGAAGGACACAAAGAATAAAGAATACAGTTTGAAAGGAAAGTTCCAGCCACCAAAAGTAGCAGGTCAGTGGTGAGACATATTAATGTCATGCACGAGAGAGAAAATCTATAAATTCTGCTGTTGATTCTAGACCTAATGTTAATCCAAATCAAGTCTTTATTTTTAGATTACATGAGGTGGAACCCACAATATAACCTGATGTATAATTCTGATATCAAATTTCATTATTAGCAAGTGTAAAGACTAAAACCCAAAACATCTGCACTTAATGAACTGTATATATCCACCAACTGGAGATTAAGGGGAATGTACAAAATCAACAGAGTTAGGTTTAGTACATGCTATAGCAAGAAAGATCCCACAATATAGGAAATTCTGGGGCATCTCAAAAAGTAGCCCTAGAGAAGGGGTACTAATAAAGTGGAGGACAGAATTTGGTCATGAAACGATCTTGTCAGAGATTGTAAGGAATTATAAACTAGTGTATTGAGAATAGTCAGCGATCTTATCTTTAGAATACATGAATCCATGAGGAGTTACTATAACATTTTCTTGGAATATGTGTATCAAATGAACTGGAAAGAGTTTAAGCTTATTCTGTGATGAACGTCTTGGTTTGGTTTGAAATGTTCATCTGTTTTATAAGTTATAATGTAGTCCATTTGGAAAAGTTGTGGTTTCTGTTACATGTCTCAATTCTTCCTGACACTCTAGCTGTCAGAAAGGCTATTTTTCTCTTATCAAAGCCAACCAACACAGCAGAAGATTAAATAATGAAGCAAAATGCAACTTTTAATGCTTTGAAACAAATCTATTATGTATGCCAGGTGCTGTTCTATTCAGTCTGAATGTTTTTTTAATCTGTGAAGGTCCTTGTAATTGTATGTTGCGATGATTTAGGACAGAATTAGCCCAGAGCAGTGTTTATAGTAGTAAAAGTCTATTTTGCTAAATTGCTTGCCTATTCTGTAAGCCATACAAAATTGCTTTTAAAGAATCCTAGAAATTCTTCAAATACTTTTTTCTTATACTAAGCTATATCATTTTTAAAATATGACTGAATCAAAAATGCATAATCTATATCAATCCTTTATTTGCCTTCAAATTAAGCTTTATGTCTTCTTCTTATATTTTTATTAGAGAATTCACATTAGCAACCTCTAGTTATATATTTAGCATGTCCAGCAGCATTTATTTAATAAGTTCACAATTCCAGTCTCAAAGAGGGTATGTTTTATGCTTATTTGGGCACAACGATTAATGACTATGTAATACTAAGTAAATATTGTTAAATGTATGATTGCATCATGAGTGACTAAATTTGAGGTGCATTCTCAAATGATAAAGCATAGCAACCAGATGACAGAAATAGTAAATAAATTCACTACAAAATAAATTTTGTAATGATCTTACCAGTGTTGTGGTAAAAAAAAAAAATTTGTTAGTGAATATTGAAATTATTGCAGTCAGAGACCATATGGCTAGCTACAAAAAAGACAAGAGAAGAAAGAAAAAATACCCTGTTGTATTCAATTAATTTTTCCTTGGTTAAAAAGAAGATTATAACTAACCCTTAGAAGATTTGCTAAAATGTGTGTGAAAAATATCTGAATAATTGATCCCCTTTCATATCAATTTCATTGGACCTGTAAAAAAGAAGTAATTTACTGTTCATAGTAGAAATAATAATTAAGAAGCAAATATATTCTGTAAAGGAAAATATGAGTTTTTCAATGAGCGCTTGATTTCCTGAATTCCAGAGAATATGTAATGTACCATCTTTACTACTTTATTAGTTTGGTTTACCCATGTAAATTGGTTCTCTCAGGAAGAAGTTGTAATTGAGGCATATATCCTTTCTCAATCTTAGAATAGTTATCTTATATATTATAATTGAATAACTATTAGCATGCAAGCAAATATTATCTTTAAATTATATTAAAGCACAGTAATCAAACTCCATGCTTACTATTACAAATAATTCCAACAGTTATCCCTTTGAAATCACAAAAATTCTGATTATTTTACATTTGCCATACTGATCATTGTAACTTCCACTTGTCAATAGTTTCAGCATAATTATAACACAATCCTATAAACTTAATTTTGTTCCATATGGAGCATTACCTACTGTTCCCCAACACATTACAAAACTCATTAAGCAAAACTATTGAACATTGGAACTCTCTAACCTCTTGACTATTTTCTCAGGCTCACCAGTAAACCCATATATTTAATAGCAGCTTATTTTCTCAGTTCAAATTAACTTAAAAGTAAAATTACATTAAAATATTATATTTTTCAAGGTCATTTATCTCTTTTACCACTGAGAGGAAGCCTGGTATTCTGATGAGAAAGTCATTGATAAACTTCCAGGGTTCCTGAGTTTAAATCTTCAAGATATTACAATTGCCCTCTTTTATGACTTTCCCCCAGTACACAGAGATTTAACTTGTAGAGATATATTTTCCATGCCCTCATGATACAGTGCATATTAGTGAGATCTTATTGCCTATATGCTTATCTAGAGATAAGACCTAAGAGATCACCTGTTCCTTATCAGGAGAATAGAGTATGTCCTCCAACTCTGCCTATAGTAGTAAGATTGAATAGGGTTCAAGCTCTCTTTTTTATCTTGAAATCACAGAATTATTTTATATATGTTTTCACATCTGCCAATTAACGAAAAACGTTATACACCTTTACCCATCACTGCAGAATACACTGCATAATATTATAACTCCATCTTATTTCAGAATCCCTTGCAAATATCATCATCTTAGACAGGGCATTTTTATACAGACTAAAATAATTAATAATTAACATTAATTTAGCACTACTGTGTTAAACATTTACCTTTCTTTTCTTTTCTTTTTCCCCACACAATCCAGTGTGGAAAGCATCTTCATTGTCCCTAGTTTATATGCGAGGAAAATGATGTTTATCTCTAGCAACTTTAGCTAAGTTGCCCAAAGCTAAATAGCCAATAAAAGTCGAGTCAGGATTTGAATGTTAGTATTCTAGATATAAATGCATGAATTTAAACACTACGAGCTGAAACAATCGACAAAACTAAAAGGCAACCAACAAATGAGAGAAGATATTTGCTTGTGACATATTGGATAAAGGGTTTTTATCCAAAATCTATAAGGAATTTATCAAACTCAACATCCAAAAAATAAATAATCCAGTTAATAAATGGGCAAAAGACATGAACAGCCACTTTTCCAAAGAAGACATCCAGATGGCCAAAAGACACATGAAAAGATGCTCAACATCATTCAGCATCAGGGAAATACAAATCAAAACCACAATGAAATACTCCCTCACACCTATCAGAATGACTATAATTAACAGCTCAAGAAACAACAGACACTGCCAAGGATGGAAAGAAAGGAGAACACTTCTGCACTGCAAATTGGTGCAGCCACTCTGGAGAACAGTATGGAGGTTTCTCAAAAGTTAAAAATAGAGCTACCCAATTGCTATGCAATTCCACTACTTGATATTTATCCAAAGGATACAAAGGTACTGATTCAAGGGGCACACACATCCTAATGTTTATAGCTGCATTATCAACAAGAGCCAAATTATAGAAGCCCAAATTATGGAGCCCAAATGTCCATTGACTGATGGATGGGTAAAGAAGAATTATATTACATTATATTATAATTACATTATAATTATAATACATTACATTATATATATATATATGGAATACATATACATATATGGAATACATATATGGAATACATATATATATATATAATGGAATAGTACTTGGCAGTCAAAAAAATATGAAATCTTGTCATTTACAACAATGTGGATGAAACTAGAATGTATCATGCTAACCAAAATAAGTCAGTTAGAGAGAGACAAATATATGATCTCACTCATATGTGGAATTTAAGAACCAAAACAGATAAACATAGGGGAAGGGAAGCAAAAATAAGATAAAAGTAGAGACTCTTAAATACAGAGAACAAACTGATGGTTGCTGGAGGAGTAGTGGGTGGGGAGATGTGGTAAATGAGTGATGGGTATTAAGGAGGGCACTTGTTGGGATGAGCCCCAGATGTTATACGTAAGTGATAAATCACTAAATTCTACTCCTGAAACCATTAGAAAAATAAAAAATAAAAACAACACTACCATCTATGCAGTTTGTTCACTGACAAAGAGTAAGTGGAACCTATAATTTTCCCTTCCCTCTGCTCACCAGGCAAGGAGCCATTGTGCAGGAACTGCATCAGCCTGGAGGATGGTAGCCCTGGATATTATTCAAATGTTAAAAAAATATGTTCAAGATTGACCCTTATTAATATGGTGCATAGCATCTAACTGATCAGCATCCAATACCCTTGGTACTCTTCCTCAGTTATTCTTCCCCATATTTAAAGTCTCTCATAAGAATCTGTGTCCTGTGTTCCCAGCTATTTCAAGTTTGATATTTATTAATTCATTCTACCAACTGTAACAAATCCACAAATGTGCCACAGGTGAAAGGACTTACTGCTGTAGCCACAAAAGCAACTCTGTGTGCCCTGACTTAACATCTGTGGCTTTCCATCAGAAGACACTAGACATGTGAATTCTTATTTATTAAAATGTAAAACAACAGCATTCAAATTTTCCCTATTCCCAAACAGTAGCTATATTTTTAAAAGGTGACTTCGAAAGTGATATTCAGACAACACACACACACACACACACACACACACACAAAGCTTTATTCTTCACTGAACTCATTTGTACCAGCAAAACTTTTAAAGTGTATAGTACTCAAAAGCATTGATGATCTAATAATTAATTTGAATTAAAGACAATCCAAGTATTTGAGCAGTTGTGCTGTGAACTGAAGTGTTCCTGAACTCTGAATACTTATTTCACTACCTTTCATTAGTCAACACTATTTAAAAATATAGGAAAATTATGTCAAGTAACAGCATATACATCTATTTTGTGGCAGATATTTATGAACTTAGACCATGTATTTTTAAAAGATTTACCTGTTTATCCTAATTATTTGTATAAGAAATATTATTAATTGATTTTGTATTTCAATAAAAACATCAGAAAGTATTAATACTGAAAAAAGAAAGTAATCTTTGTATAAATCTTTTTGAGAGAAAATTTGTATCCCTTTATCTTTATTTATGTACTGTACTATATTAATTAGTGACCATTGTTACAAATAATCATCTAATTATGTTTATTCTTTTATCTTTTTTTATGTACCACACTATATTAATTACTACCCATTGTTACCAATCATCATCTAATTATGTTTATTACACAGTAGACATGTATTTCTCTGTGTAAACACATTCTTTAAATGTGGAATCAGGGGCACCTGGGTGGCTCAGGTCACGATCTCCGGTCCGTGGGTTCAGGCCCCACATTGGGCTCTGTGCTGACAGCTTAGAGCCTGGAGCCTGTTTCAGATTCTGTCTCCCTCTCTCTACCTGCTCGTGCTCTGTCTCTCTCTTTCTCAAAAAAAAAGATAATAAAATAAAATGTGGAATCAATTTTTCTGACTTAATTTTTTTTTTAATGTTTATTTTTGAGAGAGAGAAAGAGAGAGAGAGACAGCATGAGAGGCAGAGAGAGAGGGAGACACAGAATCTGAAGTAGGCTCAGGCTCTGAGCTGTAGGCACAGAGCCCAGTGCAGGGCTCGAACTCACAAACCTTGAGATCATGACCTGAGCTGAAGTCAGGTGCTTAACAGACTGAGCCACCCAGGGACCCCAATTTTTCTGGCTTTTAATCAACACTACCAACTGATCATCAGTTCAGAGACTAGCTGCCAATTATTAAGCATATATGAGGGAACTGGCCCTCTACTATGTGCTGTGTGTAAGTTACCCCCAATGTGTAGCTAGAACTATCTGGCAATGTTTATCAGTGGGAAAACAAATGCTTCTTCTTCTGTGAATGTCATTCTGTTAATATGGTTCTTATTTTTCATTTATTTTATGCTTTTATCACTTATTTTTGAATGTTTCAAAACGTTTATCTTTGTAATAGATGGGTAGTTATTAAGAACAAATAGCCCTTCCCTGATTTTCTTTAAAATCACTGTACTTCATGTATATTCATAATATTTCTCTGTGTTTCTTTGCCAACAGACACAAAGGTAGTGGCAAATGTTTTGTTTCAAGGAATAAAATTCAGTTATCAAGAAGAGAAATATCCTATTATAATTGAAATGCTCAGATTCCCTTGACACAGATGAAATTCAATGGTAACTCTACTTCATTAAATCACTATAGATATAGTCAGGCTTGGGGGAAGAATTGAAAATGATACATTTTGGGAAAGATTTTAAACAGGCACAACTTAATGCTATAAGTTGGGTTTCCTCCAAGGTACTGAAATATTTATGTATTGTTTCTTCCTGCTGTCAAGTAGCTTGCTATATGTGCATGTTATTTAGACATATAATCACTGACGTTAGGTTACTAAGTTACTGTGTAAGTAAGGAAAGATGAAATCCTTTTACTTTATTATCAGTTGAATTTGATGCACTTTGGCTTTCAGATAACATTCGTTCTGTGCTTCAATAAGAATAAGCTTTAGCTGAGCCTCCAGGGACCCACACAGATGTGATACACAAAAGGAACAGGGTTGCTTGAGATGTCACTTATAGAGGATGATTTAGTTACCGGCACACTCAAAAGAGCCTGTTGATATTATCCCATTAAACGATGGGCAACAAGAAAGCAAAAGGAGAAAGTTACTATAGGAAAAAGGGTTAAAGAAAAAGGCAGGAAATAGAAGGGAAGGACTTCTACATCCACAATATCTTTATTATTTTATTTGGCTGAAGAGTTGAATCCAGTATAAAATCATAAAATAACAGTATGAGTTAGAAACTAGATCATTGAGATTATAATTATGATCATCATGATAAATTACTTACAAGACAATGAGAAAATGCTTGAATTTTAAATGATATGCAATATTGTAAGAACATCCAGGTTGCCATTTATTTTGCTCGGGAAAGAGTAGGCATATATTGCAGGAAAGGTAAATGTCTCCAGTTTAACTTATTTTCAGAGACTATTTTATAAACCACTTTTTAAATAAAGTCAAGATTTTTGAATGTAGGGTATTTAAGAAATAAAATGAGTTATATTTTGATGGATATCTGTTTCTTTTGAAGAGTATAAAATCACTGATCTTCCTTTTTTTTTTTTTTTTTTGGTAATGAATGTTAGTGACAAGTTCATATACTAAAGCTATAAGTAAACAAAAGTTCTATTTGGATCCAGTCATACTGCTTGGTATATAAGAGAAGCTGTGCAATTTTTTTTCATTTATGTATAATTTAACTTCTGTCTTAAGGACAGATTATCATTATAAAGGAGTATATATCGAAAAATTAATTAATAAATTAATCAAAGAACAAAGCTGTTCTATTTGACATTAAATGAATCATTCTATAAAATATCAAATTTATATATAAAGGTTTAAGTATTATTCCTCCCATGCAAAAAGTTGCTTTTTATCTTATTTATAATATCTGGAATATCTTTCTTGCAAAAGTGTTTTGTGCCCCTTTAGTTAGATCAAATTTGAATGTGGTTTCCTCTTTTTTTGATATTGAAGGTTTCATGGTCAACACAACATAAAAGCTTTGTCCTAAATATGCAAAATAGTTTTGATCATATTAACATATTAATTTAAATTTCACACATTTTTAGCTTTAAATGCTAACACAGTGGTCTCTGTGTGAGATTAATCACGGAACTTACCTCACGAACATTTGAAGTAGGCTCTTTCAGTTATTTAACTTTTCATTTATGGTTATTTGTACTAATGAAAATGCAGTATCAATTGTTTTAAGTTACATAAAACTACTTCCCTATGATCATTAACACAATGAAAATGTTCTCTATTTCCTGAAAGCTCTTTTTTCCTGTTTCACCTCTTCATGTCCTAAAGCACAAGCTTTTTCATTTGTGCCTGTTGGGATATGAATGATTCCTTCATAGGTATACAGGATATTACAGTAAAAAGATAACACTTTATGGGGTATATAAATAGAGCTCTGATTAAATCCTGACTACTCTTTTTAACAGCTGCGTGACCCTGAGCAAAGAACTCGACTTCTCTGATCCTTAATTCCTAGATGTGTAAATGGAGAAATAACACCTACTCCAAAGGTAAATGATGTAGCATAATTAAAGCATCAGACAGAGCACATCAGTAGTGAGCACTTCATAATATGAGTTCATTACTGCCTCCTTCCTACTACTTTATAGCAAGTTCTCCTAAGATAAAGCAGGAGCTATGCTGGTGCCAAAAAAAAAAAAAAAAAAAAAAATTCAGTGTAATGACACTTGGGAATGTATTAGTCATTCATTTCATATTCATCATTGTGCATATGGTAAAGATTTTTTTGACAGGCGTTAGAAGTCAAAGTAATAAAATCATACATTTAAATTCCATAAGTATATTTGTTGCCCTAGGAAATGTTGATGTTATGTGACTCAGTATATTGGGATGCAACTACAAATTTAAGTATGATAATTTTCCATGAAGTCTTTGGAATGTGACCTTTTAAGATGCAAAATTCCAAACTCTGCCTATTATTTTAGAGAATATTTGAAATACAGCAACTTTTATACACCTATTTCAAATTATTAATTGTGAAATACACAAACTTCAAAAGTAAGCCAAAGGAACACATAACAATTCACCTACAATGGAGTAGACGCTGTGCCAGATGGTTTGAAAACCCAAAATAAGTCAGTAATATAGATGTTCTTAACCTTTGCCAAACTGGACAAATTTGGACCTATAGAGAGGCTTTAATTAGAAAAACTCAATATTGTATTAAGGAGATTGCTCTAATCTCAGACATCTGTGACCCTTTGAAATTTCAACACAACAAGGTTTTTCTTGGATAGGATGAAACAGGGACAAGCACAATAAAGTAGAATCTTTGGCGGGGAAACGAAATGACCAGTAGGATCTGATAGGAAAAAGGTCTCTCTGTGATCAGCTGATTCCCAGGAGAAGCTGACAAGGTAGGCATGCTTCACTTTTGTTCGTGATCAGGCTTGGGACCAACCAGAGTTCAGGGATCTGTAGGTAAAAGAGAAACCAGACTAATCTTTGGTCAAGGCAAAGCAGAGGGTAAAGAATGGGCAATGCTTAACATATGTTCACTTTCTTTTATTTGTTTGAAGATTGTTAGCACTGAATTGTACTCTCCTAAAATGTCTATGTTGGGGCTCTAACTCAGTGTGACTTTATTTTGAGATAAAGCTATAACGAGGTAACTGAGGTTAAATGAGGTCACAGGGTGGGGCCTTCATGTGATAGGATTGCTGTCCTTGTGAAGGATCAGAGTTCTCTTTCAGATGTCACAGAGGAAAGGCTACCTGAGGACACAGCTGGAATGCAAACATCTGCAAGCCGGAAAGAGAGCCCTCATGAGGGACCAGATCAGCTGGCACCTTGAATCACGGACTTTCAGACACCATAACTGTGAGAAAACAAATTCCTTTTGACTAAGCAACCAAATCTGTAATATTTTATTATGGCAGCCCTAACAGACTAAAACATGAAAAATTGAAGTGCCAAGAATTTAAAGATTTTGCCCATTTCACAATCTAGTATGCAGAGGAATCAGAGAGCATGCCCAGATCTGTCTGACAGTGACATCCATGACATACCATCTTGTCACACTGCCTTTGCAATTAGTGAATTGCTGAAATATTTAAACCTTATTTTTTGTTTCTTAATCCAGATCCCAAATTATTAGATAAGAGCTGCCTTGATATCAAGTAACGGTAAATCCACTTTACCCTGGTGCTCTCTTTAGACTATTCAGCTGGCAATCCTTATAAAGGACAATGTTGCCCTCTCTACAATCTTACTCCAGTCAGTGGAGGTTCCATACCTTTTATGAATCGGGGATATTAAGTCTTTATTCTCACTGAATGGTCACTGATCAGATTTAAGCAAGGTTGCTTATGCAGAGCAAGTATCTGCTTTCACTTCAACTTAGAGTGATTTTAGGAAAATCATTGGGAAAACCCTAAAAACATCTCCTATTCATGCTATGTCTTGGCGCCTCCATGGGTTCTCTGTATTTCATTTTTCTTTGCATTTTAGCTAACAGAACATTGTTTTTTAAGAAATTATATTAAAAGGGGCGCCTGGATGACTCCGTCAGTTAAGCGTCCGACCTCATTTCAGGTCATGATCTCATGGTTTGTAAGTTCTAGTCCTGCATTGGGCTCTGTGCTGACAGCTCAGAGCCTAGAGCCTTCTTCAGATTCTCCCCCTCTTCCTTGTCCCTCCTCTTATCATGCTGTCTCTCTCTGTCTCTCAATAATAAATAAAAATATTAAAAAATAAAATTATATTAAGTATATCTATACTATTTTTACTTTCTATCTTTCATTTATCTTATTGATTAATATGATCTTTTTTTCTTATGGATTTAAGATGTTACTTCCTGCAATTTCAGACGAATAATAGTAATATTAAAGAATTTATGTTTTTTTTTTTTACTGGGACATTATTTAACCATATCTGTTACTGTAGATTAAAAACAATTTTCTCTGAGAATGTGGTTAAGCACACAAAATCATAACGGGACATATTTGTTTAGAAAAGTCAGCATTTGCCTAAGTTCTGTGGTTCAGGTTCATATGTATTTTGCCTTCTGCATACAATGAGCATTTTAATTTGTGGGTTTTCTTAAACAGAAAAATAGTCATCAGATAATAGAAGTTAATTTAGCTAACAGAACCTGAAAAATTTATCAAGACAGCATGACCTTACCAAGTGAAAGTAAGGAAAAAAATAACATAAGACAGGTGCTCTCTACCTAGGACAACAATTTTTAATAGTTTTGAGATTCCTTTGCTAATCCAAGAAAAGCCTTCCCTAAAAAAAGACATAGGTGAATAATTATAATACCATGCATATAATTGCAGTGGATTCATAGACTCTAGAAGCCCTAAATCTGTAGGAAGTTTCACCATTTTTTTTGAGAGAGAGAAGGAGGGAGAGAGAGAGACTGTACTGTGCTCATGCACATGAGCAGGGGAGGGGTAGAGGAAGAGGGAAAGAATCTTAAGCAGATTCCACACTCAGCACAGAGCCTGACATGGGGCTGAGTCTCATGACCATGAGATCATGACCTGATGAGAAATCAAGCGTCGGAAACTTAACTGACTGAGCCATCCAGGTGCCTCTAATATTATGTTTTTTATCCTGTCATTTAACATCAAATCTTCTCCATGTTGAAAGAGATGTGAGAATTTAGGCAAAACGTAAATATTTGATATATTTGTTATACTTTATCTTGCCAGGATGAGAGTAAAATATAACCTCATTTGAAAGTTAATAAAATCTTATTCCACTCCAGAAATTAACAGACCAAAACTGCATTCAGAAAAGTTTTTCAATGTTTTCATCTGTAAAAAAGTACTCTAAAAAATATTAGATCGTGTGTGTGTGTGTGTGTGTGTGTGTGTGTGCATTTTTACTTTTATGTATATATAAATAGATATGCATGAGACTTAGGAACATCTTGTTTCTAGTATCTGGTCCTTGTCATATGTCATATGTCAATTCCTGACATAGAGTCCCTAACTCACTTGGAATTTCATGCTTGATGTCAGTGTCTTTTGTTCCAGTGAGGTGACTCTTGGTGGGTTCCTGGATGGTGGCTGGTGACCAAAAAGACCAAGCCATGTTTAGAAGCTTAGAATTTTCAGCTCTAGCCCATTCTTTAGAGAGGGGGGAGGGGCTGAAAATGAAGTTACTGATCCATCATGCCTATGTGAGGAAGCCTCCAATAAACTCCCCCAAATATAAGGGGGTTCGAATAGCTTCCAGGTTGTTGAACACATGCAGGTGCTCAAAGAGTGGCAAGACCCTCAGAGCGCATGGAAGCCCTGTGCCGCTTCTGACCTACTTTGTCCTACACGTGCCTTCCTTCTGGATGTCATCTGTATCCTTTGTTGTATCCTTTTACAATAAAGTGGTAAACAGTAAGTAGCTTTTTCTTTTCTTCACAAATCTGTGAATCACTCTAGCAAACTAATTAAACCCAAGGAGGGGGTGATGGGAACTTCTGATTTATAGCCAATGACTCAGAAGCATGGTTGGCAACCTGCATTTGTGATTGGCTTCTGAAGTTTTTTTGGGGGTAGCAGTCTTGTGAGTCCCCTTAACTTCTGGAATCTTTCACTAACTACAGACAGTGTCGGAATTAACCTGTAGGACACCCAGCTAGTGTTGTCGAGCTGCTTAATGTGGGAGAAACCCCCACACATTGCATACCAGACATGTTGTAAGAATAATAGTACTGTGAGAGTAAACTGAAACACAGAAGAAGGGCTAGAATTTTCCTACACTATAGATTATATACAGGGACGCCTGCGTGGCTCAGTCAGCTAAGCCTCTGACTTCGGCTCAGGTCATGATCTCACGTTTGTGGGTTGGAGCCCCTCATCAGGCTCTGTGCCGACAGCTCAGAGCCTGGAGCCTGCTTCGGATTCTGTGTCTCCCTTTCTCTGCCCCTCCCCCTCTCATGCTCTGTCTCTCTCTGTCTCAAAAATAAATGAAAACATTTAAAAAAATTTTCAGATTATATACATAACTTAAGCCACTTAAACTGTAGTAATTAGATGATAGGATTTGTTTGTTCAGGGTGTCTTTTACAGGTGTGTGTGTGTGTGTGTGTGTGTGTGTGTTGAGACAGACAAAGAAAGATACATGTCATATATATGAATTAATGATGTAAGAAAATTTAAAAAATTATAGGTGAAATCAGGAATTGACTAATAAAATCAGAAAAGATCATTAAACACTAGTATAATCTGATGAAGGTATCAAACATTGCTTAACTATATGACTAGGGCATCACTTTGCCAAATAGAATAGTAAATTCTCTGTCCTTATTTTACTCATCTATCAGTAGCTGGGACCCAGCTCATCCTTATTTATTCTTGACTTTCCTAATTGGCTTCCATGGCACAATCTCTTAGTTCTTCCCTTAAGTCTCTGAAGCAGTTTTTAGACTCCTTTGCTGGTTTTTCCATATCCCCTCAATCTCCAGACATTGATATGTTACCTTTTTAAGCCTCTTCCATTCCAAGCTATACTTATTTTTTTTAATATGGTCCTCATATGTTTCAGCATCAACATCAGTTAAGAAATGGCTAGAAATGCAGATTTTTCAAGTCCACCCCAAATTTCATAATCAGAATCTGGAGTAGGGCTCAGAAATCTGTGTTTAATAATCTCTCCAGGTTGTTCTTATAAGTGCTGGAACTTAAGAAGCTCTGCTCTGGTTAACAGCATCCATACCTATTGCTCTAAACCATTTATAGGCTGGTGACTCCAGTATTTAATACCTGCCATCCCATCTTCAACCTTAATGCCTTCAGACTAAAATTTTTAACTACCTAATTAAAACTAAGTAATTAAAACTTGAATTGAGATGATCTATAAGCTCCTCAAAATGAACATGTCCAAAATTAATTCCTGAACTCCTCTCTCTCCCTCAAACAGTTCTTCTCATGGTCTTACTTAGATTTATTTGTCTTCTTCCCTTGATCCAGCCAAATCTTCTGGATCCATTGTTGACTTCTGTCTTTTTCTCATTTCCCACAGCAAATCTATCAACCAGCTTTCTAAGCAATAATTTCAAAATTCATTTTGTTACTTAAACCACTACCAAATTCTCAAATCTCTGAAGGACTAAGGATACTGGACAATTAAGGAAAAGATTTATTTAAGGCTAAAGCAATAATAAGAATGGTCATTAGTGAAGGATATCTCAAAGAAAAGGAAGGGTGCTTGGGATTGTATAGAGGTAGTTAACAAGGGAGACCTTGTTGACTCTTACGGAAGCCATAGAAGGACAGGGTGGTCCTTTATGGTTGTCCATTTTCCAGAACACAAACAAATGAGAGGATTTCTTAACTGTTGCTGCTTTTCAGGAGCACAAGTCTTATATAAAATTCAACATTTTCAAAGCCATCTTCATCCCTCTAGCAGGATAATGCCATAGCATACACCCTGACTACTTCATCCTTACTTCCCATCTTGTCTAATATATATACAGACTGATTGTTTGAAAATATAAGTAAGTCATGCCATTCTTATCTTTACAATCTTCAAATAGCATTCAAAATCACATACAGTAAAATCCAAAATTCTCATCATGGCCTGAAATATCACCTGTTATCTACCTGACCTAACCTAAATAAACTCCTGGACTTTCCCTCATCACTGACCTATACCTTTCCAAATTCTTCACTTTTTCTTAAGCTCCAGATGCTTTACAGTAGAGGATCTTTGCTCTTCCTGTTTTCTGGAAAGCTGTTAATCCACATGGCTCATCCACTTATTTTTTTCAGGTCTCTGCTCACACATCATCTTTTTGAACAGGTCTTTCCTAACTACCCTATAAAAGAGCATCACTGTATTCCCCACTCTCTTTATCATTCTCCTACCCCCTCTTTTCCATTTCTTCAAGTACTTTTCCCCCTCTGACATACATGTAATTTGAAGGGGACAAGGTCTGTTTACTGCTCCTTCCCAATTTGAACATAAGTTCCATGAAGGCAGAGACTTTTATTTATTACTTACCTCTAGAAACCTGGAAAGTCCTTAGCATATAGTAGAGTCTCAATAATTATTTACTAAGTGAGTTAAATGAATAGCCTATGCCAATTCACAAATAAATTATGATAAGGCAGAAAAAAATCTTTGATAAATCAAATCTTAGTAAAACACACATAGAACTGGTAAGCAAAGCTGATAAGCAATTTTATGTTCATAAATACCCATACAAAAATGGATATGTAATTTAAAACATACTTAAAACTTTAAAATAGAAATAAATATTTAATTTAGCTTTAATCTAAACCTTTATCATTAGCTCTTCATATTCTGTGGTTCTTGATTCGTACACAACAAAAGAAAAAGTAACAAATAGCATGTAAGATAAATAATGAGAAGCAAGGGGATAAACAATATACATTGGCACCAACACACAGAGAAAGTAAACATACTTCAGTGTCGATAATGAAGCAAGAAATAATTGCTGAGTGCCTACTATATGCTAGTTCTTTCCTTCAAAGAGTTTGAAGTGCATTGGGATTAGAGAATACAAAGAATAATCACAAAACATGAAAAGTAACTATCCTAAGTGCAATTTGAAATTCATGATATGTAAAGAGATATGAACAAGAGCCCAGCTTAATTAAATCACTTTATGTTTCCAACTGAAATACACTATACACCAAAGAGCTGAAAGCATATATATGTCTTTATATAAAGCATTATATATGAAGCCACATATAAGGTGTCTTACACATACAGAGAATTAATTTACTAAATTTTGATAAATTTTAGGGAAATACAATAGCTTTTAATAATATTTGAGAAACCGTAAGGAATATAAAATTTGTTGAGAGATGGGAAAATTTCCAAAACTGCATGATCAAATAGAAGGATTATCAACATTTAGAAATAGCTCTTACTAGAAATGAGAAGATTTTCATTTGGAATAGCAGTCCCAATAAACCACTTTGGTTTATGTTTTTGTTCTTTTTTTAAAAAAATTTTTTCAACATTTATTTATTTTTGAGAGAGACAGAGCAAGCCGAAGAGGGGCAGTAAAAGGGGGAGACAGGTTCTGAGCTGTCAGCACAGAGCCTGATGCGGGGCTCGAACCCACAAATTGTGATATCAAGACCTGACACGAAGTCGAACACTTAACCGACTGAGCCATCCAGGTGCCTCTATTGTTGTTCTTATTAGACTGATAGTCTGGGAAGAACTGCTGTAAATACACACACACTTAGTCATAACTAACCCCTTTCTACTAATCCTGCATCTTGGCTTTTGTTACTCTTTAGACCATGAATAACCTAGAAGAGGGAGAAGAAATGCTCACTCATGTTTACTATACCCAATCATAGAAACTTGAATTATTTCAGTGATACACACACACACACACACACACACACACACACACACACATACACTTTCATCAAGATAGTGAATGAACTCTGTATCTAAAGAGTATTGATTCACTATCAGCATAGCTGAATATGAGAAGATATGCTACTGAATTTTATTCTTTTTTACATTTAACACTTGTATCAAAAATTTAGTGTCCACTATAGCTTCAACAAACAAGTACAGAGCTAAAATTAATATGCATTGTATACCTAGCCAACATGCTAATGACATAAAGCTAGTAAATACTTGTTAATATCATAAGGTAGATGCAAGTTTTACTTGTATATCACCACACTAAACATAGTCTCAACTAATGACATCAATTTTATACAAAATATGAAGTAGGATTTAGAACTATGCTTTTGAATTATAGTTCTGGTGCAAAAGTTCCACATATTTTAGAATACTTCTAGATGCTGAATAGCTAAAGTGTTAAGGTAGATATCTTAGTCTTTTTGACTCCTTACATACCTTTTGAAATACAGGACAATATTTTGTGCAAAACAGGTACTCCTTAAATGCTAGTTGTACTTAATTAAAAACAAATGCTATTTTAACAGATGTGTGACAAATTTGTACCTCAGATCAAAAAACATAAACATCTTCTACTCCCCCAGATGAGTAGACACTTGGATGCCACATTTCATTCACAATGATAATAAATTGAAGTGTGTGCAGAAAATGAGTGCCAACATATGAAGATTGTGAAAACCATGTATTTTGAAAAATCTTAGAAGGAATTAGGAACCTTTCTACTGGAAATAGATTTTGTACATAGAGTAGTGTAAGCATTCTCAAAATTTAATTTAAAAAAAAAACCTGTCATGTTTAGATTTATTCCGTTTACTTTCAAAAGGCAAAATTAGGGCCATGTCTAATTTCTGATCATTAGAATGTTCCTAAACAGAATTGTCTGCTTTTTACAGTGGAAGTGTCATATGGATAGAAAAATTCAAAAGCAGACACAATTATTTTTTGTTATTGTAGAGAGGCTATTGCATTAAGCTAGAGATTGCGTTGGGTGGCCTGCAAAATTATTTTCAATTATGTTGTTTTATAATCATATTGCTCTAAACTGTTGAGGAACTGTGGAGTACTAAGCCAGTGAGGAAAGAGACTCTTGAAGCTGCCTTGATCTTAGCAGCTCTATCGTTTATGACTTTTAATCTTGGAACATTCACTTGTGACATAATTAACCCCTTTACTCTAATGCTACCACTTATCTTTTATTACCTTTAAGACCCTTAGGAACGTAGAAAAGTAGGAAGGAACATTTCTACTCATATTCTTGGGAACAGATCATAGAAACTTGAATCATGTCAATGATAAAAATAATAAAAATTCTACTCATAATATATGTGTAACACATTTTAATTCTTCACTTCACAAAAGTGAAGTATGCCTTCACTTTTCAAAAAAAAAACAAACCCTTATATATAGTAGTGATAATACTGTATTGTAGAGTATTAACTTCACATATCAATTGTTTCTGGTTTCATTTTTACCTTTTTTCTTTGCATAATGAACTATAATATATACTCTCAGAGGGCCTAAAATCCTCCCGCACTTTCTTTGATGAGAATAGATGAGAAAAACTGCTAATTTGCTTTGAAGTTAATTTTTGTTTCACCCCTAGATTCTAAAGCAAACTACTAAGATATTTTGAAGATCTTCCAGGTTATGCTCTGAATATTTTATAAAGTAGCAATTGAAAGTTTAAAAGTAAACATTTTAGGAGGGAAAAGATCAGCAGTTCGATTTCAGTGAAACTGATTACCATCACAGCTGGCAGTTTTAAAGATGTTTAATATAATTATTGGTCTTTGCAAACAACAATGATTTAAAAAGTACCTATACTCTACTCCAAGAAATACATTTATATATTAAATGAATTTCTACAATAGTTCCTTTCTAGTACAGTAGTCATTTATTCATTTACCCAGTTTCTTTTGAGTGTGTTCTATGCTAGCCATTGCTTTGGCATTAGAGGTAAAAATAGGAACAATACATAAGGAATAATAGAACATGAAAAGATCCAAATGCAAAAGAAAGCATAGAACATCTGATGAAACCAAGTTCAATTTGGTTGGAGCACAGACTGTTGTTTAGAGGCTGATGTTAGAAATGAGACTACTGGGGTGCCTGGGTAGTTAAGTCGGTTAAGCATTCGACTTTGGCTCAGGTCACAATCTCATGGTTTGTGGCTGGAGCCCTGCATCGGACAGTGTGGAGCCTTCATGGGATTCTCTCTCTCTCTCCCTCCCTCTCTGTCTCTCATTCACTCACACCTTCTCCTTCTCAAAAATAATTTTTTAAAAAAGTCTTCATACTACTAACACTACTAAAAAAAGAAATGAGACTGCTGTGGTGAGCAGGGGTAAGGTTATGAGTAACATTGGCTATGACGTTCAGAGATGAGATTTTTAATCAATAATATGATTTTCATCTTAAAAATCAATGTATAAGATAAGTCAAAATTGGAAACTTTCATCTGCTTATGAGATATGAGTTTGACTACCTCAACTCTGTGAAGGAGGAAGTATGGTGGAGGTTGTTGGTGGGGAGAAGATATTGATATGGGGTATGGGGGAGGGGTTAACGTTAAAGACAAAGAAAAACTAAGAGGCCAGAGTAGAAATCCAGGTTAAAGATGATGGTGTCCTATATAGGGATTGAAAAATTTCCTTTCTTCCCTTCTAGATTTTTGGCTAGTCTAATAATTAAATTGACGTAAGATAAATTGACAGGAGAAAACAAATTTAATTTTATATGAACAGGAGCCCCATAAAAAATATTATGAGACTCCAAGGCAGCCAATCTACTGAGGCTTCTATGTACCACCCTGAGCTAAGGGGAAAGGAAGTTGAAGCTCATGGGTTTAAAGGGGAGGAAGTCAATCACAAGATGAAAAGAGCTAATGTTTGGTAAAGACATACTTGCCATAACATGCAGATAAATCCTTCTTTTTTTGTTTTTTTTGGTTTTTAATTTTTTTAAAATGTTTTATTTATTTCTAGGAGAGAGAGAGACAGCGTGAGCAGGGGAGGGCCAGAGAGAGAGGGAGTCACAGACTGAAACAGGCTCCAGGCTCTGAGCTGGCAGTCAGCACAGAGCCCGACGTGGGGCTCAAACCCACGAACCGGGAGATCATGACCTAAGTGAAAGTCGGACGCTTAACCAACTAAGCCACCCAGGCGCCCCAATCCTTCTTTATATAAAGAGTTGTCTCTGGCAATAACTCTCTTCCTGGGACATGCTCCCTATCTAAATTCTTTTAGGCAGTTAAGGGAGAGGTAAAAAGCTTTTCCTGAATTTCCCAGGTCTTAATAGCCTTCAACTCAGAACAATCCACATGCAAAGTGGCACATATGGGGGAGCATATTCTGCTCCTCCTCACTTGAACCACAGAATTAAAAGAGGTTAGCAGAAATAACTGAATAATTTAGAACAGCACAGTTCAATAGAAGTATGATGCAAGTTGTTTAGGTAATTTTACATTTTCTTGTAGCTACATTAGAAAAGGAAAAAAAAACAAGTGAAATTAATTTTAATAATAATAACATATTTAACCTCAAATATAATCATATCATGAGTCATCAATATAAAACAAGTCCTAAGATATTTCACATACATTTTTGTTCCTAAATATTCAAAACTCACATACCAATTCAGACACTTAATTTTCTATCAGAAATTCTTAGATTTCATAAAACTTAAAGTTGAAAAGGTTGTTTACATAGTGTACTTCTTCAAAATGCACTTCAAAGTTTTCTAATAACTGAAATAAGTATTGTGATGCTGTGGTTTATAAAAAGAAATATGTATTTGGTCTTCATCTCCATTTTTGGCACAGAACTCCTAAAATCGTTTGAATTTCCTAAGTGGTAAGAGCTATAAAGGTGTATCTTATTATGTTAATAAGGTGACTTTTGGAACAAACCAAAGATGGAGCTTGTTGCCAGAACCAGTCATGTGGTTAGAGGGTTATAACTTTCAGTTCCATCTCCCAGATTTCCAGAGAAGGGAGCGGGCAACAGTTCCATTTGGTTGCCAATAGTTGGCGACTTAATAAATCATCCCTATGTGATGAAGTCTCTACAAATCTCAAAAGGACAGGATTTAGAAAGCTCCCAGTTTGCTGAATTCATGGAGATTTGAGGAAAGTGGCAGGTTCAGAGAGCATGAAAGCCCCATGCCATTTCCCCACACCTTGTTCTATGCATCTCTTCATCTTGGCATTCCTGAGTTATAGCTATTCATATTAAATTTATAATGCAGTGAGTAAAAAAATTTCTTAGTTCTGTGAGGTGCTTTAGCAAATTAATTGAACCCCAGGAGGAGATCATGGAAATCTCCATCTCCCAGTTGGTCAGAAACACAGGTGACAACCTGGACTTGTGACTGGCATCTAATGTATGTGTGTGTGTGTTGGTGGGGGATAGCCTTGTGGGTCGGAGCCTTAACCTTTGGGATCTGATCTATCTCCAGGTAAATAGTGTCAGAATTGAATTGTAGGATAACCAGCTGGTCATGGAAAATTATTGATGGTGTGGGTTGGAATTGAGTGACCAAAACCTTTAAGTGTCAATTTAAACACTTAAATTTAAATTGAGGAAAATTACATAAAATCTAAAATTCAATTCTTCAGTTTGCCCTGATCACATTTTAGTTGCTCAATAGCAGTAAGTGTCAGCTACCAGATCATACATTGGCTACCATATAGTATAGTGAAAATTTAGAAGATATAGAAAGGAAAAAAGAACACTTGGTATCATAATAGATATGGTGGAAAAGGAAATGGAATGGCTAAGTGTTGAGACCAGGTGTTCTGACTTGGGCACTTTATTTTTTTTTAATGTTTTTTATTTATTTCTGAGAGAGAGACACAGTGTGAGTGGGGGAGGGTCAGAGAGAGAGGGAGATAAAGAATCTGAAGCAAGCTCCAGGCTCTGAGCTAGCTGTCAGCACAGAGCCCGACACAGGGCTCGAACCCATGAACCATCAGATCATGACCTGAGCTGAAGTCAGATGCTTAACCAAATGAGCCACCCAGGCACCCCTGACTTATGCACTTTAGTGGATGGTAGACTCTTTCAGTGAGATAGGGAACGTAGCAGGAGGAGTATTTGGGTGAGATTAAGGGAGACCAAAATGCTAATAAATACTGGACATAGTTTTGAAAGAGAGGTTTTTCAATATATAAGCTTTTAATTTCAAATTGAATTATAGTACAGTGTATCCAAAATCTCTAGCACATCTCTGAAAGCTTGCAATCAATAAACTATTGTTTAAGGAATAAAATAATACAGTTGTCATTGCCTTGTTCTATTCTGACTAACAACATCCACGCATTACTATATTTAAAAATGTGAAATTGGTGATTTTTCCTTTTGTTGGCTTCTTATCTGTCTAATCATTAGTTTTTTCTCTTCTTCATTCTGGAACATTTTCTCTCAATTGTTTTCCATAGAGTTTTTCTTCATAAGAAGAATGGTTTTGATTCTAAATCCTCAAGGGTACTCAGAGAACTAAATCACTTTAGTACAGTTAGAGTTATGTTGCATCTTTCATGAATAATTTATGGGCAAACCAACTCTTTAGGGTAAATTTACCAAAATGAACATACTATCAAATTAGTCAATTTATAGGAAGACAAAAAAGTGTGTAAGGCAGTTCATGTATCAATTTTTATGAGGAGTTTAGATTTCATTAATTGTAGCCACTTTTAATCAAAACAGTAAAAAAATAGGGGTGCCTGGGTGACTCAGTTGGTTAAATGCCTAACTCTTGGTTTTGGCTCGGGTCATGATCTTGCCATTCATAGCATCCAGGCCTATAGGGCCTGGTTGGAATTCTCTCTCTCCTTCTCTCTCTGTTCCTTCCCTCCCCTGCTCATGCTCTCTCTTTCTCAAAATAAATAAACTTTGGGCACCTGGGTAGCTCAGTCAGTTAAGTGTCTGGCTTCAGCTCAGCTCATGATCTCACGGTTTATGAGTCTGAGCCCTGCATCAGGCTCTCTGTTGACAGCTCAGAGCCTAAAGACTGCTTCAGATTCTGTCTCTTCTCTCTGACCCTCCTCCACTCACACTCTGTCTCTCTCTGTCTCAAAAATAAATAAATATTTAAAAAATTTTTAAATAAATAAACTTTTAAAAAGTCAATAAAAATGTCAAGGATTATTCATATTCATTGATAATTGTATATGCAGATACTAAAACATTTATAATAGTAAATCCTTGTAACAAATGTATATATTATGATGCCCATTCACAACTGGAGAAACTGAGGCTTGAATTATGAGCTAGAACCCAAGTGTACATGACATTAAAGTTTATTCAGTATTTTTTGTTCCTTTTTGACTGGTTCATTGGTTTTTCTTCAAGAAACTTTAGAATAGTTTTATATTTGGAGAAAAATTTCAAAGATAATATAGAGTTCCTAAATACATTACTAAATGAACTAGCTTATATTAGCACAGCATACTTCTCACAAGTAATGAACCAATATTGATATATTATTATTAACCGAAGTCCATACTTTATAGAAAATTCCTTAGTTTCTACCTAATGTCCTTTTTCTGTTCCAGGATCCTATCCTGGTTACCACAGTACATTTAATCATTATCAAAGAAAGCACAGAGCCAGGCAATAGTTAAAACAGTAAAATAGTTGTTATTCAAAAACTACTGTCATAGGAGAAGAGGCCTCAGAGCAGAACTGGGCTTAACTCCAAATATAACATGGCAACTGGGGATTTCTAGCCAAGGAGCAAGGTGCAAGTCAGCAGATGGAAAATTCCTTAGAGGAGACATGAGGGATAAAGGGGGGATTCTGGTTAAGAGGCTTATGGGATTCTTGCCAAGGGGTCAGGTTGACTAGATATGATCTGGGGGGTAATAGAGAATAAAGAATTAGATCAGATATTGAGGGAGATCTGATATGGAAGGTCAGGTTGACTAGATATGATCTGGGGGGTAATAGAGAATAAAGAATTAGATCAGATATTGAGGGAGATCTGATATTGAAGGGGAAGTTCTCTCTAATTGACTTAATAAGATCTTTGCTATTACTTAGCAGTTCAGACCCCACAAGGACAGACACCAGGGTTGAGGCCTAGAGGGCTTAGAGGAGCCTAACTAGAATCAGGTCAGGGAGGGTCTTGGCATCAGCATGTACGCTTGGGCTACTCTTAGCTATGACAGTTCTCAGCCTTACCTTGTTTTTGATGACTTTAAGGATTTTTAACAAATACTGATCAGGTATTTTATAGAATGTCCCTCAGTTTGGATTGTTCTGATGTGTTTCTTATGTTTAGAATCGGGTTATGTATTTTTGTAAAGTTCCATTTTCATCACAGCATATCAAGGGTGCATATTCTCAACAGGACTTATCACTGTCAATGTTGACCTGAATCACTTGGCTTAGATAGTGTTTGTCAGATTTCTTCAAATTCTTAAAGTTACTTTTTCTGTACTTTCCATATTGTGATCTTTGAAAGGAAGCCACTATGCACAAGCAGTGTAGTAGTGAGGGTTAGGCACTACCTCATTAAGGTGTAATTATCTGTATAAATTATGTAATATGTGATATTCTTCTACATTCATTTATTTACTTACTCATTTAATTAGTATTAATATAATATCATGGATATTTAGTATTTCCAGCTTTGTCCACTCAGAGCTCTTTTACATGATTCCTGTGTCCCATTGTCCCTTTGACAAATCCACATCATAGTGTGTTTATCTTTACCATTTCCTTACTTTCTGGTGCACTGAGGTGGTCCACTCTCATCTTGTTTCCTTCCCCCGTCCTATAATCAGCCATTTCTCCAAGGAGCCCTAGTTCCTGGTTTTGGAGAATGGTATTAAAAATACATATCTAGGGGCCTGGGGGGCTCAGTCAGTTGAGCGTCTGACTCTTGGTTCAGCTCAGGTCATGATCTCATGGCTTGTGGGTTCCAGTCCTGCACTGGGCTCTGCACTGGCAGCATGGAACTTGCTTGGGATTCTCTCTCTCTCTCTCTCTCTCTCTCTCTCTCTGTCTCTCTCTGTTCCTTCCCCACTTGTGCTCACTCTCTTGCTGTCTCTCTCTCTCAAAATAAACAAATTTAGGAGAATTTTTAAAAATAGATTTCTGAGTTCTAAGTGTGCTTGGTACTACTAGGATGTTATGCCTCTATATCCTCTCAGCTGACAGAGAGAATATGTGTGCATACTTACCAGTGTATGTACACATATTTGTAAATATTCTATGAGCAATAAAAATTGGTATCTATTTTAAGCTAAATATGAGTTCATATTCATGTCTAACTTTGATCTATTACCACATGAATCCTTCTGATCTGTTTCCTTTGCTCATCTCCCTTTCCAACAGTGATGACTCTGCTCCACTCTCTGCCATCCATTTAGTTACTTTTTCAATTCTAGTAACACTTGGAAAGTGGTTGAAGAATTGTTAGCCTGTACCCAACATGTGATATGACTTTACCAATTTCCAAATTTGACCATTCAAACAGGTGTGTAGTGGTATCTCATTGTGGTTTGAGTTTTCATTTCCCTGAATGCATATAATGTGGAACATTTTTTCGTATGTTTGTTTGGCATCTGTATATTTTCTTTGGTAGGTTAAGGTCTTTGGCCCATTTTTTAATCATGTCACTTATTTTTCTTATCGTTCAATTTTAAGAGCTCTTTGCATGTCTTAGGTAAAATTCCTTTATCAGATATGCCTTTTGCAAATATTTTCTCCTAGACTGTGGCTTGTCTTCTTTTTCTCTTAACATTATCTTTTGCAGAGCAGAAGTGTTTAATTTTAGTGAAGTCCAGCTTTCCTGTTATTTCTTTCATGGATTGTGCCTTTGATCCAAAAAATCACCACAATACTTGAGGTCATCTAGATATTTTCCTATGTTATCTTCTAGGACTTTTAAAGTGTTCCACTTTACATTTGGGTCTGTAATCCATTTGAGCTAATTTTTGTGAAGGTTATAAAGTCTGTGTCTGGATTTTATTTATTTATTTTTTGCATGTGGATGCCCAGTTGTTCCATTCCTGGCTTGCACGGCTTCTAACAAAATGTTCATTATGATTCTTATCCTTGTTCCCCCATAGGTATTTTCACCTCTTGATCTTTAGAGATTTCTTTTCATCTTTACTTTTCTGCAGTTTGAATATAAAATAACTAGTTTTGTTTCGTTTTGTTCTTGTTTTGTTTTGTTGTGGGGCGGTATTTAGATATGTATTCTGTATGATGTTCCCTGAACTTCCTGTATCTGTGGTTCTGTATTTGTCATTAATTTTGGAAAGTTCTCAAACATTGTTACTTAAATTATTTCTTCTGCTCTATTTTCTTTCTTCTCTTTCTGGGAATCCAGCGATCCACGTTATCACGTTACACTTTTTGAATTTGTCCCACAGTTCTATATGTTCTATTCTCCTCTCCCCCTCACCCCCCTCCTTAATGCCCCCCAACAGTTTGTTTGTTTGTTTTTTTCTCTTTGAATTTCACATTGGGAAGTTTCTTTTGGTCTATTTTTAAGCTCATTGATATTTCTGCCCCTAGGCTGTAATCTTTACAATTATCTCACTAGCCCTGATCTAGCCCCCAGGTCCTACCCCAAACTCCCACTTTTTCCCTGGCTGCAGGCTTCCTGATCTATGTTCTTGAAGCCATGACCTCAGCTGAGTCTCCACCCCCACCCCCACCACATGTATGGGACAGCTAGGATAAAGGGGTCGGTCTGTGTGGAAGAAATGCATTCCACCCAGGTAGAATAAGGCACTTGCAAAATCTTTTCCCCTAAAGAGTACACCTTTTTATAGAAAAAGCTCTGACTATATTTGACCATAATTACTCTTCACCTTCTCCTGCCAGAGCAATGAGGGGACCCATTAAAATCTGATGGGATTCCAAGATGAATCCATGGAAGTTTGGGGGCCCCAGGAAGATTGCAGCTCCAAATGAGTTTCTCAGTCTTATGCTAGTCAAAACTCAGCCTCTAGCCTCATCAAAATAAACTTTTATCTGTTCCTACCAATTGATATCTCCAGTGGCTTCTGCTCAGTCTAAGTACATCTTGGTTGTGCCCTACTGGATGCACCTGTCTCTCCAGATTTCAGAATAGACATTTTTCCCTGTCACACCTCAAATTTTTGATGGGTCTAAAATAAGTCATTGTTTTTTCCTTTGTCTGGCTTTTTTATTGTTATTGTTTTAAGTATGGGAGTGACACCTCCCAGACTGACATGTTGGAGCTGACATAGCCAAAACCAGTAATTTAGTTCATTCAGTTTTTACTTGCCTTCTGTTTAATTCAACAGTTTTTTGAGTCTGCTTCTTCTAATATTATTACTTAGAGTTATATCCAGCTATATATAGGCTATGTATTTCCATATACATAATCTATTTAGTGCTTTTACTTTCTTTATGATGTCTCCATCAAAATTCCCCATCTGTTTCCAAAGCAGGCACTATCTAAAGTTTAGTATCCAGTTTCCTTTTATTCTGACCATGATATTCTGAGAAATCTGTCCTTATTCCCCAAATTCCTGTTTCTGTTGAAATCTCTTGCTGTTTCTGCTTCATATCTCATTGTCTAGAAACTAATCTTATCAGTTAATTCAGCAAGTACCTAATTTGTTCAAGTCATTTATTAAAGCTGAATTCAACTTGCTCAGTAATTTCAAAATCATATATGTGTGTTATGTGTTATGTATATGTACATATACTAATGGTTTTTAAGCAACATAATGATGAGTATTCAAATTTCATTTTCTTATTACGCAAATTTTAGTTGCTATACTCAGAAAACATAACTCATCATTTCTATATGAGAAATCACATAGATTGGCTAAAAAAGAAGATGGTAAAATCTTAATTGCCTCTCTCAATCTCCTAAAGACTGAGATTACCATGTGAGCCAATTTATTACCTATAATTTAAGAAATACATTATAGTATTTAATATCTAAAAGACATTGTTACCTATTTAACTTTTATACAAAAATTTTTACAATGAATTTTGCTGACTCTAAACCATGAACAGACATGAGCATGATTGCTAATAACTTGCTGCTTTTTCATATTCTACATTCAGCCTAGAACTTCTAACATTTCCTTAGTGTTGGTGGCTTCTGTGCCAGTGAAGAGTGCTTCCCTCCTCTTTCTTCTCACTAAATGCAGTTGTGAGAAAAAGCCACAATTCTGATTTCACAGTTCATGTAAATCACCCTGTGTAGAGAGTTCAATTAGCTTAACATACTTATTCCATTTACTTCTTATTTTATATATCCCAAGCAGGTGCCCACTGATTTGCCTTGCTGTCAGTTGGTGCTCAACAAATAATCTGTGGATGTTGGCTGAACCTTCTATGTTCATCATTTTATAGTTTGTAACTCAAACCATCATGCTGTATGCCTTGAACTTATACAGTGATATGTGTCAATTAGTTCTCAGTAAAACAGGAAAGAAATCTATATCTGAAATGCAACCTAATGAGCTAGTCAGAATAAAAGTTCTCTATGAGAAAAATGAGCTCAATTATTTCTTTCCTTTAAACATGAAGAATAATTGACATTTCATTTTATACTATTTTAGTGTTTCAGATGCATGTAGTTGCTGTGTTTCATTGATGGTAGAGATTGGCTTTATGAATGCATGACTTGTCTGTTGTGCAGAGGGAACATTAATTTTCTACTTTAAATTTAAAATCAAACTTAAAAAATGATTTCCCCTGAAATCACTACTTGAATTTCTACAGATTCTAAAATAAATTTTAGGGGCACCTGGGTGGTTCAGTCGGTTAAGTATCCAACTTCGGTTCAGGTTATGATCTCACGGTTTGTGGGTTTGAGCCCCATGTGGGGTTCTGTGCTGACAGCTCAGAGCCTGGAGCCTGCTTCATATTCTGTGTCTCCCTCTCTCTCTGACCCTCCCATGCTCACACACACTCTCTCTCTAAGTAATAAATTAAAAAAAATTTTTTAAGCTGCTATTTTTTAATCTACTGACTTACTTTCATGGAAGTTGTTATATGACCATCAATGAGAGCAAGCAGGAATCAGCATGGTTTCGTATATAGCTCATATCTTACTAACTTTACATTTGCTTTGGTAAAATCAAAAGGACAGGACTTGGTTTCACTTTCAGTAGGAGAGTTTATTATTATCTATTTAAATACATAGACCTCATTAAAATTAAGTAACAGATGGACAGCCTATGGAAACATTTTGAGCTCTGGAACCCAGTAAGTCGCCCTAGTGCTGGGTTATTGGCAACTCAGTCACGTTAAGAGAGTTAAATCCAACTTGCAGTTAAACACCAAATGTCTGTTTATTTACAGTTTTACCTGCCTGTTCTGCTACAAGAATGCCAGAACTCTGCTCCTCTCATTGGTAGTCATGCAAAATCAATCTGCATTTTAATTTGAAGGGTTTGTAGTTGCATAATTTAGAACTAGATATACATGATAAATGAATGTTCTGAAGAAAGAGGACAAGTAGTAGTCTCTGACAAAATATTGAAAGAAAGGGTTTGAAAGAGTATGTGTCTAAATAATTCTGTTTATACAGGAGAGAGAGCAGAGTAATAGAAAGGTGATATGGCTACCCCACATCTATTTAATTAGATGCAAGCAGATTTTGATACTCATTGTCCTGAATCCTTATGTACTGCTCTCATTATATCTCACTATCTTCTCATTTTAAGTCAAATCTACCTTATAATCAGAATAAATTGGAAACTATCAACTGCTTGATGTTTATATTAAATGTATCCAAATGCAAATATAGAGAATTTTTCTAGAGGTCATTTTTTTTTGCAAGTCTTTCTTACAGTTGACAAAAATTATTAACTTCTTTTGATTTTTCCTATTTGATATGAAACAGTATTCTTATAAATGAATATTTATAATTAAAATTGCATAGGGGTGCCTAACTGGCTCAATCATAGAGAATTTGACTCTTGATCTCAGGGTCATGAGCTGAAGCCTCACATTGGGTACAGAGATTACTTAACAAAACTAATAAATAATAAAAATAGCGTACCCTGAAAAATTTAAAATGACACATGTAAGTTATGCACAGTGACGAGGTTGACTAAAATTCCACATTTTTTCAGGATAAGAGAAACAAGACATGATTGCCTGTTACTCTTAGAAATAACTCAGAAAATCTAACCTAATGAGACTTTGTCCAGTTTAATTGGGCAATAGTTGAAGGAAGAAATGCAGCTTGAGGTTGAATGCAGCTTCTCTTATTTTACCTTTTTTTAACTGTACTAACTTAGCTCCTACCTCATTGTAATCTTTCAAGTGGTACCATGAGATCACCAACTAAAATCAGTAGGTTTTACAAAGAGAGAGAGAGAGAATCCAGTCTGTAGATTGCCATAGTATCTGATTTTTTTAAATTGGTCATTCAGTTACTTTTTAGGATAGTCAACTTAGCTGGGAACTTATCTGCAGTCAATCATCCAAATCTTCCAAAAATATTAGATTGTGCAAAAGGAGATAGGTTTTCTTATCCCTTCCTATTCCCAGTTCTGAGCTTAAACTCTGACACTTAGCCTGTGCTCTATCAGTATTAGAGAGCTGCTCTAATACCTAGTATAGAAACTAGTGTTGTAATCTTTACTCTGACAATCATCATCTGTGTGATTAAACATACACCACTTAAATTATTTAGATTTTAACTTTATTAGCTATAAACTGATCCCTCAAATATATTTAAAACCTAATACTTTAACATTTCATCATCTTTCATTTCAATTTGTACTCATGGAGATATTATTCCATTCATCACCAAAACTACATGCCACTTGCAACTTGACATTTCTAAAATTTGTGGTCAAGATTTTGTCTTTGATTAATGAAACTATCAAATACTGGCACTATTTATAGAGATGAAAGGGCATTAACTACAGAATGAGTCTTGCATAAGTTACTGGGGGCCAAACAATGTAGAACTATTTAATTTTTTTTTTACCTTTGAAACATTGGGGATTATTCGAATTTTATCTAAATTTTTGACAACTACAAGTATCTCTTCTGCAAATCCAGGGAATGTAATCATGGGTACCTAGAAAGAGAAGACAAAGCATTCTTTTTCTGATTTTAATTGCTTACATTTGGGCATGGTGCATTTATTGTAATGTGATTTAATACTTTAGTGCCTCAAACAGAATGAAGCATTTGGACTATACTTTTGACAGATAGTAAGTAAGTTTTCATGAGAATATAGGAACAATTGAAATTTCCTAACATGTTCCCTTTTTGCTTTTTACTTGTTTTATTTATTTAAAATTGTATTTATTGTGTTTGGTTTTGTTTCAAGGAATGCATATTAGCTCTTGGTAATTCCACATTATCATTTACATATGTGTTTTACATTAGTTAGCACACTACTGGATAATATTTATGAGACTATCTAAAGTTTGTGAGAAGACATCACATTATGTCAAATGTGGGATTCCTATCAATTTTTATCTAGATATGGTTAAGTGTGTATCTTAGACTGTCTGTCCTGAGATTCCAGGTCTGTATTTAATAAGAGCCTTTTGGTTGCCTAATTTATTAAACTGTAAAATCATACTAATAATAATACTACCACTTATTGTGAGTATTAAATGAGCTAAAATATATAAATTTAGTAGTATAATCTTAATTTATACTTTACCATTATTTTAATAAGAACACAGCTGTGAATTATCATTTAATGGATGCTTGAGGACTTTAAAAACTGAACTCTGAATAAAAAGTGGCAAAACTACCTTAATAGAATGGTGTAAAAAAAATTTAAACCACTATTCATTAGCATTTACTGATATTCTTGCGTCCTAAGTTTTTATGTTTGAGTATCATCATGCATTGTGTCTCCAATCCAAGTACTAACCAGGCCTGACCCTACTTAGCTTCCGAGATCAGATGAGATCCGGTGTGTTTGGGGTGGTGTGGCCAGATATCATCTTGCATTGTGTATAGAATCCCAAAGAAAATCAATGGCTTGCCTAGGGTATGGTAATAAAGACTTTATTAGATAGAACATTGCCATGATCTGAATGTTAGTGTGCCTCCAGAATCCGTACTTCAAATCCTAATGTTCAATGTGATAGTATTAGCAGGACTTTTGGAAGGTGATTAAGTCATGAAGAAAGAGCCTTCATAAATGGGATTAATGCCTTCATGATAGGGCCTCACATGCCTTGCCTACCATGTGAACATACAAGAAGTCTGCAACCTGCAAGAGGGCCCTCAACCAACCAAACAGGCACTCTGATCTTGGACTTCCATCGTCCAAAGTTGTGACAAATTAATTTCTGTTTTTTATATACCCCTCGGTATATGGTATTTTGTAATAACAGCTCAATCAGACCAAGACAAGCACTATTTAATTTGGGCTTTCAGCATTCCCTGCTGGAGGCTGGACATCTGCTCCCGCCTCTAGGAAATGATGGATATTGGAATAAATGACATACTTGTACCAATGGATCAGAAGTAAATTTTATTACTCATTTGTAAACAGCATAATGATTCTGCAAGGATTCAGGCTCTACTAGGGGTAAAACAGGAAGAGTAGGTCATGGTCAGATGACTCTGGCTTCATTTGTGTTTAGAGGTTGTGACTGGTTCAGGGTTCGTGTATAAGCCGATATTTGAGCCAAGGGAAGTAGCACCGGGGTTTTCTTATGGGCTTTCCCTGATGTGGGGCAAAAGGGAGAGTGTCAGGGATGGGGACTGAACGCTGTCAGCGATCAAACATCAAAAACAGGATCCGACTGTATTCCAAATCTGAACCAAGAATATTGTGTACTTTATTTGAAAAAAGAAAATGAGGAAGTAAATGTATTTTAAACCACAAGAAGTGGCGGAGAAGCTAATATTAATGTACATGGAGTATGATTCCTCAGAAAGTGGCTCTGTAAAAAAATGAAGACATGGATTTTCGTAAGGTTGATTAAAAAATGTAAATGACAAATTATTTTCCACTTAGTCGACTGGCAAAGGAAAATTAATCAAATGAATGAAAATACAAAGCCCAATAATACATTGGTTAGGTGAGGAATTGCTACTTGATAGAGAAAAATAGAGTTTTCTCTAGAATAGTGATATTCAGTTTTAAATAAAAAGAAAAACATGAAATCTTATTAACAATAGCAACAAAACCTCAAATATAAATTGAACAAAAGATACATATTCTATTGGAATTAAGTATGAAATCTTACTCTACATGTTGGGGAACAAAAACAAACCACTGAACAAATGGAGAGAATTTCCATGTTTCTGGATAAGAGTTAAATAATAAAAAAGTAGTCTCAGAATTAACATAAACATTATAATGTTTAAATAAAAATCTACTGGGGCGCCTGGGTGGCTTAGTCGGTTGAGCATGCGACTTTCGCTTAGGTCATGATCTCGCGGTTCGTGGGTTCGAGCCCCGCGTCGGGCTCTGTGCTGACTGCCAGCTCGGAGCCTGGAGCCTGTTTCGGTCTGTGACTCCCTCTCTCTCTGACCCTCCCCTGCTCGTGCTGTCTCTCTCTCTCTCTCTCCTAGAAATAAATAAAACATTAAAAAAATTAAAATAAAATAAAATAAAAATCTACTGAAGCTAGGAAAACTCAAAATTGGCAAAATCCATAGAACTAAAGTACAAGTAAGGTAAAAGTAATCCCTCATTTGGTATTTTATCCTATAGAAATAAAATAGGTCTGTGGTTCAAGGTAAAAAGCTATGATTTCACTTTAAGAAAAAAACTTGAAAACAATTAATAATGAATGGATAAAGAGTCTTATACCTAGAGTGGAATATTGTACAGGTATCTAAATGAATGATTTCAAGACTTACCTGGGGGATTGTACAATGTGCATTTGAAATGAGAAACATTAAGTTTCAAAGTATTGTTTGCAATGTGAGCTCATATTTTTCTGAAAGCAAATAAGTACAAAATGCATTCACAATAGTACTTTTTTATAAATATGGAAAAATTATGGACTCCAGTACACTAAGTTACCAATGCTATTTATACACTGCCCATGAAGAAATGGTGAGAAGCTGGAAAAATATTTTTGTTTATCTTACTTGAATGACTTAAATCAAAATTTACAAAGGGAAAAATACATAAGCATAGTGAAAAGTTCTAGAAAACGCATGCTAACTTAAATATCTTAATATGTCTAAGGAATAGTCGAGATAGTGAGTGTTGGGGTAAGGGAAAATAAATTAGAAAAACATTCAATTTTCACATAATCTTCTGTATTGTTTAAGGTTTTACAAGAGTGTACATTTAAAAATATTGCAAACTTTATAGGAAAAATATTCACATTAGTAACTCATCATACAAAAAGAACTTTAAAAAAGCAAAGAAAAATACTCTGAAATTAGATTTTTTGAAACTTTATTACATGTGTGAAGAAGCTGTAAAATCTTTAGTAAGTAGATTTATTCAAGGCTCTGGTTTTAATAGTCATATAAAGGTCTGCAAAGTCTTGAAATCTACTGGAAGCATGATCAAAATGGTTGAATAAGCAAAAACTGTTCTGTTGGAAGGAACACATAAAATTCCTGCAGGAAATAAAATTCTAAGAAGAAATATAAAATTATATGTTAAAACCGAAATAGAAGTTTCTAAAAAACTTAAACATTAAGAAGAAATCTCTATCCCTATGACCTGCAAAACAATAATAGTAAGAAAAAGACACTTTTTTATATCTAATGTAATGGGAGCTGAGACAGGTGATGAGTGTGATGTACAAAGTTAATGTAAATAATCACTCTTAACCTAGAGATCCAAATTTTTGAACTACTAAGTATTTTATATAACTGGTTAAATGATGATATGTAGTTTATGATTTCTAAAATTGATTCTTTAATTAAAAAATAAAAGCTTTCTTTTACTACTGTCTGTAGCCTAAATTCAGACATGCGATCTCACATTTCCTCTGCTATTCATTTTAAGAAACCTCTTATAATATAGCTAATGTATTAAGTGAATAGAAATGGTTTCCATTATTTTGGTCTCCGCAAAATACCACACGTTTCTGACTGTAAGATGACTTGTAAGTTCCAATCCTTTGTAATGACTATAGGCTAACTATTGGCTTCTTTGCTCTAAAAATGAAGCAAATAAACTTATCAAAATGGAGACATGGATAGAAGGGTAACAGTTGACATGAAACTAGTACAGATGTTGGCTTAACTACCCAAAAGAGTCACTCTCAGCCTCTTTAAATATTCAGGTTATTGAGAATCATACTTTCTTCATGATTATCAAAGTATAATTTTTCATCTCTAAGAGTCCTTAAATCATTTCAAAATGTAAAAGTCAAGATGGGGTTGGGGAAAAATCCTCCCTTTTCTTAGAGAATTAACTGATTAATATAAAGTAACATAGGCTAATCTTTATATTTTTATGATCGTCTCTATATACTTCACTGTAGAATCAAAACGAAGCCTGCCATGTTTGTTTCACTATCGGAGCAGATTTAGAAAGATATAAATTAAAGATGGAATCAGAAGATTTTGTAAAAATAAATCTTAGCAATTTACACAGCAGCCTCAGAATCACATTATAAACAGTATTCCACTTTATCGTTCTCCCAAATTTTCTCTTGAAAACTATCAGATGTTATAGCATAATTTGTGCCTATTTTTGGCCTATGCACTTATATCATCTTGTCAAACAGGAAAAGGTTTAGGAATTTGAATGGAGTGAAGACATTTTCAGTCTCTGGCTGCTGCAACTTTTCACAAAATGCTGTTACTTTTAATTTCCAGTGACACTTTACAAGTCATTTGCCGAGCTTGCACATTTGAAGCAGCATCTCATTAGGTAAACTGCCAGTACTAATATTCTCTATTTATTTGTTATAAATTTTTGCATCAGTAATAGATTGCAACTCATATTGAGTTTTGTGTTTAAAGATTTGACAGATGAAATAAAATGAACAAGAAGGGTATCAGATTTAAAATTTAGTATTTATTATAAACTCAGGAAAATCTTGAATATCATGTTGGCAACTTTGAGAGTTTTATTCACTTACAACACAATTACGATATTGCTCTTCAAATGTTCTGTCTTTTATGATATAACTTAGACAGACGTGGTTGGAACTTAAAGATATTCTCCCTTTGAAATTCAAGTTGACCTGAAAGAAACCAAAAACGTTCTCCATATACCTTGCTTCTCATTATATTTGCCCCATTTCTGCATAATTTGTAGTTAAAGTTATGCAAGAGAATCAGATCGAATTTAAAAAATAGATAACCATCTCTTTATGCAAAATCACTTTTGTGTTATAGTAGTTTTATGTAATCCAAATCTTGTCTTTTGCTTAGATATGAAATAATTGAAATTGTAGATAATGGGAAGAATTTCTTATTAGTTCCTTTTACATATGTTTAATGAATATATGAGTCTAATCCTAAAATCTTTTAAGTATCTTTATTTTAGAATCCATGCAGGAATGAGTTTTCAACTCATTAAAAAAATTTTAATATTTTATTTATTTCTGAGAGGGAGAGAGAGAGACAGCATGAGCAGAGGAGGGTCAAAGAGAGAAGGAGACACAGAATCTGAAGTAGGCTCCAGGCTCTGACCTAGCTGTCAGCACATAGCCCAACTCGGGACTGGCACCCGCAAACTGTGAAATCATGACCTGAGCTGAAGTCGAAGATTTAACTGTGAAATCATGACCTGAGCTGAAGTCGAAGATTTAACCGACTGAGCCATACAGGCGTCCCATTTTTCAACTCATTTTTAATGATCATACATTTTCCTTTTCCAAAACGTAATTCAAAGGTTGCAGTAATGCTTTATGTTAATTATACTGGAATTAAATGTTTTTAGTTTTAAAAATAAAAAAAATTAAGAGGTCTATGAAAATTGAACAAAACATTTAGTGTTCATTAAAATGAATGTATCAGAGAGTGCTTGGGTAGCTCAGTCAGTTAAGCATCCAACTTTGGCTCAGGTCTTGATCTCATGGTTCGTGAGTTCAAACCCCACATCAGGCTCTCTGCGGTCAGGAGACAGTCAGCTTTGGATCCTCTGTCTTCCTGTCTTTCTGCTCCTACCCCATGCATTATTCTCTCCCATTCTCTCTCTCTCTCTCAAAAAAGCAAATAAATAAGCATTAAACAATATTTTAAAAATAAAATGAATGTACCATAAAAAAATAAAATGAACAAATCAGTAGTATTTAAAATTAATTAATAAATTATCTAAGTGTATTTTGTTATGAAAAAGATTCATAATTGCATGGTAATTGTCATTATAATTGAATCAAATCTATAAACTATTACTTTTTAATTTTACAATTCTACTAAGTAACATATATTTGGACACATTGCCCATGTGTGTCTAACAATATTAGACTACATGGGACTTGCATTAGAAGATCATATGCTTGGGGCATCTAGGTGGCTCAATAGGTTAAGCACTCCACTCATGATCTCAGCCCAGGTCTTGATCTCAGGGTCTTTAGGTCAAGCCCTATGTGGGGCTCCATGCTGGGAATGGAGCCTACTTAAAAAAAATCATGTGCTTTAACAAAAAATTAATAACTTATTCTTTTTAATTATAGGCTTAAAATAAATAATATTCAGCATAGTTTTCTATGTTTTTGAGAAGATACATGGTATTTCAAAAAACATTTCAGTTGTATAAAAAAAGATAACACACCCGCATATTGACCTCATTAAAAAGGCAAGCAAATGTTATTCTCTTTAAGTTTCCTTCCAGCCCATTCTATCCCCTGCCTTCTCACAGGAAACCTTCCTTTCAAACTGTACATATAGCACCCCCTTACATTTCTTCATAGCCTTGCTGTATATGTTTGTTTCCTGAAATAATATATTGTATCATTTTAACTTTTAAAAATTTACATAAATGCACTCAAGTCCAATGTTTTCTTGAAAACTTTCTTTTTTTGCCTCAAGCTCATAATTGTGGTATCCATCAACTGATGTTTCATATAACTGAGAGTAACTCATGTTATCATTATTATAAACTGTATTTGTAGAATAATATTTTGTAAGATTAGTTAATGTTTTGTAATTTATTTATTCATTCTTTTCATTGGTGTTGGGTTATTTCTAATTTTTTAATCCCTATTCCTAGGATACATGTGCAAAGTTTTCTGTAGGCTATATAAATATGGGTATAAAGGGATATATCTTTATATATATTTTTGTAACACACATATCTAGTAGCAAATCAGTATTTATATATTATATATTATATATATAGTACAAAGTATACATATTAAATAATACCAACCCAATTATTTTTAAATGACTGCATCAAATTGTATAGCAAACAGCCCTTTGTAGGTGTTTCCATTGCTGCTTCTTCTACAGCACTTGATATTGTCAGCCTCTTATGTTTTCTAGACTTGCATGTATGAATAATTCCTCAGTGTGGATTTCTTTTGTATTTTCTTGATTATCAATGTAAATACATGTGACACATGTAACTTATGAAATTATAACCATAAATAATTCAGGTTTCCTTCTCTTCTGATGTCCTCATGGTTTTGATCATTTTAATCATGTTTTTGATTTATGTTTTTTACAGTTTTATCTAATTTTACATTTCTGTTGTTTTACTTATAGAATTTCTTTATGTAGTATAAATACTGATTCTCTACTAGATATGTATGTTACAAATATTGTTTGGTCATTTGTAGCTTATCTTTTCAATTTCTTTAATAAAATCTAGTGAGAGATTTTATACAGCTGTCTAGGTCAGTTTTAATTACAATTACTTTGTTCTCAGAATTGTTTTATAAAGGTTTTAATTACAATCGAAAAGTTGAAAATAATTGCCTGTCATTTAAAAAAAATTCTAGAGCATTTACTTCTATTTTCTTTTTTATTCTTTTTAATTTATTTGCGACTTCTTTCTTGGAATCTGAAGCAGGTTTCTGATCTGCTTCCTTGTTTTCTCCAGGGACTTTTTTCTCTCACTCCTGCGGCTTTATACTGGGTCTGTGCTTGTATGTATATGTGTGGGGTGTGTATGTGTATGTGTGTGTGTGTGTGTGTGTGTGTGTGTGTGTGTACTAAGCTTGTGTTCATAGGTTTTCGAACTAAATATGTGGAACCAATCTGAGGCCTCATTGTGTTGGATTCTTTCAGAGTTGATTTTCTATTGATTCTGGTCTACCCTTTTGATTTGATCACCCCCAGCCTGCTGTAGTGATATCTGAGCACTTGCACAGTGTGAATTCAGGTTCTAAACCTTGATATGATTACCTGTGTCTATAGTTGTGGAGTTAACATATTATGAAACATGGTAAATTATACCTAGTAACCATTTGGTGATTAAATGATAATATGTGTCTAATGGGTCTTGAACTCAATAAACATTGGCCACCAAAAGTGCTTAGCCAGAACTTGTCCTTAGATACTTGAACCCTGCCAGAATACAATTTAGATTGCTTTTATATCTACACAAACTGTTTTATATGATTCATCTCTAAAAGAAGATTATCCTGGCTCAATGTGAAAGAAATTTCTCTTGTCATACAATGGGAAAATATTAAAATCCTTCTTTTAATATATGAGTGTGGTAGATGGGAAAATATAAGCATTATTGTAGCTTACAGAATTGGATCTATGCCAGAAATGGTATTTCATGTTATTATTTTCTGTTTTATCTTATGCAATATTGCCATTCCTTTACCATGTTACCTTAAGTTCTCTAGTCTTTGCTTCTGCTATTTTCCTTCAGATACCATACACAGGGACAATTTCAATGTAAAACACTGTTTAAAAGCATTCTAGAAAGGTATTAGCAGTCACTATGTCAGCACTTAATATGAGATTTTGAAGGTAATTTTTAACCTTTTCATCTTCTAAATTGTAGCTTGTCTTATTAAAAACACTTTCTTTCTTCTTTCCCCATGAAAGATCTTGTTTTTGTAAAAAAAAAAAATAAGAGAATGCATCAAACAATTCAGAGATCCTCATTCTGTGCATTCAGTATATGACAGGGAAAGTGATATTATCACAAATGGTGACTGCTTATGTTCATTTATTATGCAAAAGTACCCAGATGATCAGTTTCTGGTTGAAAATTGTAAAAGCAGAAAAGGTTCAGAATGTCATAAAAGCAAAAAAAGAGAGATATTTTCATGAATTCATTGACCTTTCCATTAATATCATAACAGAGCATAATCACTAAAGCTTTTAAATTAACAAGGTTGCTCAATATAGAGGGACAGCTTGAGAAATCTCAGGGGCTTATGTTGCCAGAACAAGATCCTGACACTAAAAGTAAAAGGGTAAATGAGAATCATGTTTAGTGATGACCTTTCAGTCCCACAGCTGCTTATCACATATCTTGTCTTTTTGCCTTACTGTTGCATTTTAGCTTATTAAAATTAATTGTGTTCTATTTTAGATGTGAAGAATTTTTAGCTCATAATCTTCACTATTGAATGAACAGTAACATTTTCTTTCTATATTTTTGATGTATGATGATAATTCCAATTATGTGATTTAAATAAATATACTAATTAAAAGAGTTCTTGTAATTTCATTCAAAAACAAAAATTAAACAAGAATGGAAATGGTCAAAAAACAAGTTCCAATAAGGAAGGAGTATTTGAGTGACAAAAAGAAAAAAATAACGTTATACAATAACACATTTCCTATGATGGGCATTTAAATGAACTTTTGGGGATCTGATCTAAGTGTCTTTCTACAGACATATACTATATATTCAGAGAAAAATCTTCACCCATTCTGTTTGATAATGTTATTAGTAATGCTTTAACAGTTTACTTCTTGGTGTCTATCCATAAGGAAGTAGGTAGTCACTGGGAAGTATGCTGCTGAAACTCCACTATAAATGGACAATGTATTTTGTCCTTTTTTAAAAGAAATGATTCGGCACCTAATTTGTCTTGTCAAGTGAAGCTTTGTTATCTAAATTTCTATATTTCTAAAAAGTTTACATTTAAAGATATATAATATGTCTAAATAGTACAAATATGGGCTGATGAAAGGAATTTTTATGGCAAAATTTTTCAGTAATATATTTGTCAATACTATATTGATTAGTCTGAGCTATATGACTGTCATATAGTATGTGTATCTAGTAAACAAAAATGATAAGTTTTCCATATAAATGTGGTTATTTAATCTTTTCAATGTCTCCAGGAGCTATGTACCATTTATATTCTTACTTTACAGGTGAAGAAACTGGGACAAGAAAGGCTTGTCCCAAGTAGAAATGCTTACTTTGGAGTGGAGGGGCAATTGTTTTCTTTCCAACTCAGGACACTTTTGAGAGTTAAAGTAGAAAAATGAGTTCAGAGACTGTCCTATGGTGACTTTACAATAACTGCATGGCAGAACTAGAACTGAACCAAACATTGTGACAGCATAGCTGTACCTATTCTGCACTGCCTGTAAACTAGTGTCATTAATTGTTGAGTCACACTTTGTATTCTGTTCCATCCAGCAGACACAACATGTACTGGCTACCAACATCAGGGTAGAATTCCACTTACATGAAGAATAGCAAAGATCATCACTATGCCAACCACCAGGAGTAGAAATTGAAAACTTTTGCCTGCTGAAACTTGGTATCAGAGTCACCAAGAAAACAACACAATTTAAGTACTAGATGAATCAGTGGTTTACTCACAGAGAAAAGACAGAGCAAGACAGAGCTTCAGTAGAGGGCAGCAGTCTTCCATGGCCAGTGGTACTCTCCCAACAGCTGATGCAGGGTCATTGGCCTATACACATCCTTCTACTTCTCTAGTAGAAGGACCCTATCCTCTTGCCATAGGGTCTAGATATGGTAGGGGAGTTGGCCAGGTGTCATATGCTGCACACACTTAAGCAACACAAAAGACTATGCACAGAGTCTGAAATAGAAGAAGGTACTTCCACACACGGAGACAAGCCCTTCACAGGAATTGAGGGCTTTTTGTGCCTTGGTAAGGAAGTGTTCCAGGCCCAAGGCTCTGATTGCCTGACAGGGGCAACCATGGGAGGTCACACCATGGCTGCTTTCTCAAAATGTTCTGTTTTGTTTGTGTTTTTATAACCTAAAGTCTGACATTTATTGAGGCCATCTGATTTGCTAGAAACTGTGCTCAGTGGAGACCTACATCTTTAAACAAGCAGACAATGTGTTAATATAACTGAATTTACAGTCTTTTAGAAAAGAGAAACAATGGATAATTTTTTAAAAAATGAACCAAAAGTAAATGGAGACATGATGATGTACATGATCATGTAGATGGTGATGTAGAATATGAGTGTTTAATATTAAGATAGGATAGCCAGGAAAAACAATTCAAAATGTGACACTTAAGCTGAAATCAGAAAAATGGGGAGTATACTATGCTATATGTCAAGAAAATTATGATCTGGGACAAGGTAAAACTGGTATTAAGGTTCTGAGGTGAAAAAGGATTGGGTGTGTTCAAGGAACTGAAGAAAGAGTGACTGAAACCAAGTAAGTTAAGAAGATTGAGTGTGTGTTGAGTTTGGAAATCTAGGCAGATGCTTTAAGAACATGATGAAGCATTTGATTTTACTCTGAATTTAGGGAAACTTTTGAATGGTTTTAATTCTTTCATTAAAAGTATTTATTGAAAATTTATTATGAGTCGGTTACTGTGCTTAAGCTATGTGAAGAGTTAAAAATGCTAGTAAAGGAAGAGAGTAAAATTTGTAAATAGAGTGTTCATGATAGAGCTCATTGAGAACATGAGATCTGAATAAAGACTCAAAACTACGTTGGAAGAGATTCAGATGGGTATTGGAGTGAGGGCTGTGGGGACATTCTGGCCAGTACAAAAGCTTTCAATTGAGAGGATATGTGTTGTATTCTGGGACAAGGCAAGAAACCTGTTCTGGAGTAGAGTGGGAGGGGGCAGTAACAAAGCAAGAGCTCAGAATGTGATGAGAGAAGAAAGAAAGAGGAGGAGCAGATCTTGTAGAGCTTTGTAAGCAATTAGAAAGGCTTAGGCTTTTACTTTGATTGACATGAAGATCTATTAGGAAGGTTAGAAGAGAGAAGTAGCATGATTTGCTTTACATTTTTAAAAGGTTACGCTGACTGCTTGGAAAGGGAGCAGGTGAAGCAGGGAGAACAGTTTGGAAGTTGTAGCAATCCACCTGAGAATCTGATTTCAGTGAAAGAGGTTAAGAGCAGTGCAAATTTTCATGGAACTTGAAAATTGACTCAGTAGTATTTTGTATGAATTAGATGTAAAGTATGAGAGAAAGGAAGACATTTAGAATCTTAGGCTGAAAACTGAAAAAAATAGTTTGCATTAACATAGCTGCATTAGACTATGTAAAGGAGGTTTGGCAGTATGTGCAAGATCAGGAGTTCAGGTTTGGGCATGTTAATTTTGAGGCATCCTGGGGGAAATGTTAGTTAATGAGATATCCACTAATATCTTAGGCAAATGTTAAATAAACAGGTGGATATATAAATTCAGGTGATTGTCTTTGTTGTAGATACATAAACCTGAGGGCTGATGGTATAGAGATGATATTGAAAGTTGTACAAGGAATGAAATATATCTCTAAGGGAGTGATTGCAGAGAAGAAAAGTAGATCCTGGGCACTCTGGAATGAAGGAAAGGAGAGCAGCAAAGGAAATTGAAAAGAATGACCAATGGGGTAAGAAGAAAACCAAAAGGTAATAGGATCATAGAAGAAATTTGAATAAAATGTATTACCAAGGGTGTAAAAAGCAGATTGAAAGATTAAGCAAATTGAGAATTGAAAACAGACTATAAGATTTAGTAGCATGGAGGACCTTAGTGGCCATGACAAAAACTATCTCAATGAAGTAAAGTGATTGGAATGAAAGTCTGATTGGAATGTGTTTTCAATAATGGGAGGGGTGGCATTTGAAATACACAGTGAGTTAAGTATAATATTTGCAAGGCGTTTTGCCACAAAGACATACAAAAAATAAATGGGAAGGTAGCAGATGGGAAAACATGGATCAAGGGAAAATTTTGGTTTGTGTTGTTTTGTTTGTAACCTTTTACAAAGATGGGAGAACTAATAACAAGTTTGTACGGGTTCTAATAGACAGGAAAAACGTGATGTTAGAAAAGAAGCACCGATTTTTAGGACAATGTTTTAGAGTAAATGGAAGAGTTGAGACTCAGTGCCAATGTTTAGAGCCTCATTGGATTTCAAAAGAGTAACAAGGGACATGGTAGATAATATGGTACAGATCCTGGTAGGTGGGTAGATATGATAGTGGGAGTTTGGGGGAAGTTCTGCCAAGCTACCTGCAATTTTCACAGAGAATCAAGGTCATTAATAAGAATCAGTTTAGGGAAAATGTATTTGAAGCTTAAGATGAAAAGGATGAAATTAACACTTAGGAAATCAGGAGAATGAATTAAGGTGTGACTATGAGCAGCCTTAAAAGTCTACTTGATGTTTATAATCATGACTACAAAGTGAGACCAGTCAGAATGGCTGTATGTTTTTATCCACACAATTCAGCTTCCTTGGTACAAACATGGAATAAGTGGAAAGATGGATTTAATTGGATGTGATTTTGCCAAGAAGGTATAAAAAACAAGGGAAAAGTAAAAACATAAGTGTATGTGAAAGGTAGTGATTCTAATGATTAATTATGGAACATAATCTGGGTAAGCAGAAAAGAAAGAACATGAAGGGAATGAAGGAGCGTGAAAAGTTTCAATAAGGTTAAAAAGATTTTTTAAATATTCAATGAAATGAGCTAGACAGATGAGTGAGCAGAGAATGGGATACATCAAGTGAAAATAATGAAGCACTTGATGCTTTAGGTAATGACAAATTCTAGCATATACTTCTCTTTTTCTTAAACTAGAATTTTTTTACTGTTTACTTATTTTTGAGAGAGAATGACTGCACAGGAACAAGAGAGGGGCAGAGAGAGAGAGGGAGAGAGAGAGAATCCCAAGCAGCTCCACATTGTCAGTTTGGAGACTGTGGGACTTAATCCCACAAAACATGAGATCATGACCTGAGCATAAATCAAGAGTAGGATGCTTAATCAACTGAACCTCCCAGGCACCCAAAGCATATACTTCTGAGAGTGACTCAGGTAGGGTGAAGGATGAGATCAATAGGAGAGAAATTTGAGAAACTGAAAGTCCAGGTGTCAGATCACTGAGAAAAGTCACCAGAATTGTGTTGAAGAGCTCATCAGCCAAAGGTTAAAAAGGTTAAAAAATGGGAGAGTCCACTAAAGGATTAGGAGTGGACAAGAATGAAACATAACAACTGAGAGACTCAGATAATGTGGATTCCAAGATAATTTTTAGAGAGAAACAAGGGGAGAATAGTCTGGAAATGGAATCGAGGAATAAAGAGATTGAGGCTGTGAGGAGCATAGGAAAAAAAAAAAAAAGACCACTTTCATCAATTGACAAAGGCTGCAGATAAAGTAGTGTCTTCTTTAAGAGCAAGAAGATGAAGGCTTCTGAGAAAAGATTGAGGGTCGAGAAGATTTGTCTTCAGAGAGCATGATGGAAGGTTTTCAAGAGTGATAGTGAAGGAGTGATAAGAAGGGCTTAGAATGAAGGAGGCGTGGGATAACTCCAAAGCCAGCAGTTTCAGTAGTGAACTGATTAAAACTTAAGCCCTAGTGAAATCAAGGCAGATAAATATGGCAAAGTTATGTGATAAGTGTTAGGATTATACTTAAAGTCTGGTAGCCTCTCTTAACTTTTGTCAATGGAGGGGGAATCCTGAGGATGCATAGTTTTAGTCTCAATGTGTGGGATTGTTTTTGGATGCATATTCGAGGAGAAGTGGTCCTGCCCTACTGTGTATGCGCCCTTTGACCACTGTTGGCAGTGATGAGGAATGTGGGAAGAAGCTTGTGTTATGCCAAATCTGTGGGACATCTTATTGACCTTGTAAATGAAGGGACTTTTTAAGGGGAGAGGGATCGTTTTAGTCCCAGTGTTATAAATGTCATATGAACTGTTTTATTTTGGTCAAAGATCCATCTGACTGCCCTGTGGAGGATGGATTGGAACCTAGAAAGGAAAAGAAAATGTAGAGAGATCACTGGATTTGTCCACATGAGAGTTGATGATAGCTTAGATTAGGGTGCTAAAATGAAAGTAATGGATTGATCATATATGGGGGTATTTTTTGCTTTGCATAGCAGTCCAGGACCCTAAAAATTGTCATGCAAGTTGAAGCTATAGAAAGTAATTTTAATAATCAATGGGGAAATTATTATTGTTCTGTAACATTTAAAAATGCTTGTCAAAACAAAAACTCTACTTGCACTTTCACATTTGATTTTGCTACTTTTGACATGTAGAAGTTCTGTGAATATTTTGAGTATTAACCCATTATCAGATAGATGGCTTACAATTTTTTCTCCCAAGGTTGCCTTTTCATTTTGTTGTTTGTTTCCTTTGCTGTGAAGAAGCTTTTAGTTTGATGTGATCCCCTTTGTTATTTTTGCTTTTGTTGCCTGTGCTTTTGGTGTTATATCCAATACATCATTGCAAAGATCAGTATCAATGAAATTTTTTCCTGTGCTTTCACCTAGGATTCTTGTGCCTTTAGGTCTTAACATTTAAGTCGTTAGTCATTTTGAATTGATGATGTGGAAACAGGGACCAATTTCATTCTTTGGTATGTTGACATCCAGTTTTCTAACACCATTTATTGAAGAAACTACCATTTCCCCTTATAAATTCTTGGCACCCTTGTCAAAGATTAGTTGACTACGTATGCTTAGGTTTATTTCTGGGCTTTCTATTCTGTTCTATTGGCCAATATATCAGTCATTTTTAAGAAGTCACAAAAATAAATGAAGCATAATTCCTTCCCTTGAGGTGCTCTAGAGTGGTTGATACATATAGACACACACACGCGCACACACACAAATTTCTTATGTTAGGGTAACATGATTGTATTTTAGCTATCAGCCTGTGATAAACTAACACAATTGAATATCCCTACCTTTCATTCAGGGATCAACAAGTATTGATCCTTGATATTTCCACCAAGGTCTCTCCTATGAGTCACTGTCTAGACAAACTGAACTCTACAAAAATATGTGAAGACTGAAAACACACTAAATCATATAGAAGTCTATAAACATATATAGCATTTTCATATTGTTTTATATTCAGAAATCCTGTAAAAGCCTGTAAATGCTATGTACACAGGCACAAAAGAACCTTAGTATTTTCTTGTTTCCTGTCACCAGCTCAGCCTTCTGAAGCATTATTTTATTCCTGTCACCTCCAGCTTCTACACTCTCTAGTCTTATCATTTATTTCCACATGATGAAATGCTGTATTAAATTGGCTCTTTAGTTTGTAGTGTTCTCATCTGTTAAATGTTCATGTATCTCTGAAGTACCCCTCTACTCTCTTTTTGATCCAAATTCTTCTTTACAACCAGCTTCTTAATCCTTCAACTCCTTCCATGTGGTGAGGACTACACATTTGCTGTTCTTCCATCTGCCTGAAAAACATTTTTCCCTATTCATTTTTTTAAGTTTATTTATTTATTTTGAGAGAGACAGAAACAGTATAAGCGGAGGATGGACAGAAGAGACGGAGAGAGAATTCCAAGCAGTCTCTACACTTGGCAGCAGAAAGCCCAACACAGGGCTTGAACTCACAAAACTGTAAGATCATGACCTGAGCTGAAAGTGGAGTCAAGAACTCAACCGACTGAGCCACCCAGATGCCCCTTTATTTCATATTCTTTAAAAAAAATCTAAATTTATGTATCACCTCCTCAAAACAATTTCTCAGATGTCACCCCAGACTAATTAGTTTTCTCTTTCACAGAAATTTGTACTTCTCATTCAAATAACTTAGCAGTAGCAATTAACAATCATTCAACTAGTTGTTTCTACAATATTTGTATAACCTTGTTTATTTTAAACCCAATGAAGGTAGGGTTGTGTCTCTGTGTTCATTGCTATGTGCCCATTCTGAGCAGAGAAAGGTGAGCTCATACTTTATATAGATATTTACATAAGGGAGGAAGAACAGATTTAAAAAATGGAGAAAGAAATGAAAGAAGAAAGGGAGCATTTACCATTTTACTTAGTACCCTCAGGATGGTAGGAGATCTCACTAAAGAATGTACATGGCAAATCAGTAAAAACAATAGGTTAGACTGTTTTGCCATATGGTCCCATAGCATCTCTTTCTCCTGCTTTCATAACTATTATATTTGAAATTAATTGTTTATTGTTCATTTTCTCCAGTGAATTTTATAGTTCATGGGAAAAAGGACCCCCTTCATCTCCTTTACAAATTTATTCCCAGGGCTTCACACTGTATCTGCCAAAAATTGTGAATTGAATAGAATTATTAGTAAAGCATGATTTATAATCTTTTGATCAATAACTAGTTGATCAAGTTGCCTACTCAGAAATTAAATCCTGTCGGAGGCCGAGCTGGCTCCGACAGGTCCAGGGTCCCTGAAGGATGGACGGTGTCGGCGAAAGAGAGTGAGAGAGCCCCGAGATCCTTTCTGATCACCAGGCAGACATCTCTGTCCTGTCGGTTTTGGTGTCTTTATTTATAGGTCAAAAGTTAACATGGCATCAAAAAATGGAATATTTACAAAGGATAGCTCTTTGTGATAAGGTGTTTTTGGAAAATGTACAGAAACAGGTTTTACAGAAGTCTTCTTGCAGAACAGCCCCAATTATAGTGAAGTTGAGTAACTAAGAAAATAACAAGGTGTTCACATTATAATAACACAAAGATTAAGTCATAGGTTTGTAGAAACTCTTATCCATCCTCATCACAGCTGCCAGGGTAAGGGAAGGTGTTTGTGGAAAGTAGGCCTTAGGGAAGGGGCTGCTAAACACCATCAGTTAGCATAGGTGTATGTACTAACTTATCTTCTGCTCTATCTGTTCCTTCTCTCTAAGTTAGGCTCTTTGTCTCCGGGCAAGACTTGATTTTCCAGTTATATGCTTTATTGCACCAGAGAGCCAACCATACCTTTAAAGAGTTTAGCTTATTTCCCAGTACGTAGAATAGCTCTACGAGTGCATTTACCTTTGTGTCTGCTTTTATGATTTCTTGAATAGCTAGGGCATGAAAGACATATATGGTTAGTTGATTTACATGTTGAGCTGTATGAACATCCTGGACTAAAGCAAAGGTAGAAACAGAATTGTACGTGTAAAGGTCAATCTTTTATGAGTAAGGGTCATTAACCTGTTCATAGCTCAAGGGAAAGTATGGAGGGAAACAGGACCTGCTGGAGACACGATGTCTGTTCCCATAGTCAGAAGAAGAAGTTCCCACCATAAGTTCCTTCACAAGGTGCAATCATCATACCAGGGCCAGAGTAAGGGGACAAGTCACTCCCGATATTGATCAACAAGGTACCCTAGGGGTCAGTGCTCAAGCAGAAATAATTGAGTGGGGGTGGATATCGGTCATCATCTGATTGGCAAGAGACTGTGCAAACTTGCTTTAACCTCACCAGGAGTTTCCTCGACTAGTGGGCTCAGAATGGCTCCCAACAAAATCCTTAGTTAAATACTGTTCTTTAGCCTCTTAATCGAAATGGGCTCTCATGTTTTATATCAGTTGATTTAATAAATGATGTGTTTGTGTATTCATTTATTTCAATTGTCAGGTCATCAAACATAGCCCTTTCACCCACTATTTATTTGCCTCTCTAACCTTCAGAAAGGAGTATGTCCAGAACAGCTTAATCAGGTTTTAGCACAAGAAAATGGGGACCTAATTTGGCCTCTTTGTGCATATAAACAAGTGGGGTCTTTTAATCTACTATCCCTTCATCTGACATATAAACTTTGATAAATGGGGTTGTAATTTTTGAAGATTATAACGTTCATTATCCTTTTTGCTTAACTTTAGTAGCAAGGTTTTTTTTTTTTTTTTTTTTTCCTTTCTCAAGAGCTATTTTCCTTTTGGCAAGGCTGTTTATTTCTCACAGAATTCTTTTAAAGGAAATGTCATGTGGGGATATCACCAGGTAACCTTAAAGCAAGGCTTTTTTACCACAACTTTATTTTATGGAGTGCTTTCAGAAGAAAAGCCATCTCAAAGCACTGTCAAAATTGGAAACAAAACAAAAGTCACACAGTCAGAAAAAATCAATGATCTTTCAAATAATCCAAGATTAAATCAAAATCAAACTAGCTTTAAGCTTAAACTTGAAAGTCAGTCAGAATTTGGCTCACCTGAGAGGGTCCAATCAAGACTAACTTCTGGACACTTGTGTTACAACAGGAGGCATCCTCTGGGTAATAATTAATGATTTGTCCAAAGTCTGAATGAACGTTTAGAATCAGCTTATAAAACAAACAGTGAAAAAAAAATCAGACCAAACTAACAATTCTGTTTAGAACTATGTACTTTATTTTTATTAGTCAATTTGAATAAGAACGTTGTTTTTGAATTTTGCTTTGCATCTAACAGTGATTAGAAAGGATTGTCTCCGCTCTAAAGAGCCAAAGAATTTCTGTTCTCTTTGCTCAAGAGCAAAATTGTTTTACATGTGATGTCAAATGATAGAAAAGAAAAACATTACTGGATGCTGGAGATCTATTCCCATCCTCTAGACAATTAACAGAATTAAATAAAATTGAAAATATGTGTTTACAATATGCCTAGAATACAGTTTTATTGTTTGTATATGATCAACTATTTTGATCTGCTTTAAGCAATATGGGTAATTGATAATATAACTCCATACATAGTAGATTATAAAGAACAACTTGTAACTGAGAAATACCTTGTTTGGAATAATGTTTTCAACAAGATTGTATACCTCCTTATAACTTCTTTTGTATATGTTAACATAATATCAAAATTTACTCATGAATATATGTATGAGAAATATTTTCATAATAGTTTAATGCCAGCATCAATAATTCTATTCTTTTTATTCCATCAATCTGACTTTGTTCGTATTTTTCTTCAGTTACTATGTTCTCTTTAATTAGGAAATAAATTTCTAGACCAAAAATTTATTTAGAATCAATTTACATCTTCATAGAGTATGTTTTATAAAATAGAGACTTACTATCAAGAAAGAACATTATTGTTGTGGTAGGCAAAATAATCGCTCCCCAAATGTGTTTGCATCTTAGTCCTTGTGAATATAATTATATACCTAGCAAAAGTGATGGAGAATCTTAGATGGTTGGTTACCTAGGGATTATCCAGCTGGACCCAACTTAATCACAAGGGTCCTTAGGAAAGAAAGGAAGGCAGGAGTGTCTGGGTCAGGGAGGGAATATGGGAGATACTGCACTGCCGGTTTTGATGGCAGAGGAAGGTGTCATGAGTCAAGAAATGCAGGCGGCTGGCTTTTAGAAACTGGGAAATTTAAGGAAACAGATACTTCCCCCGAAAGTACTGTGGCTTTCCTGAAAGTTCCATTTGAACTTGGTGAAACCTGTTTCAGAGTTCTAACTTCCTATACTATAATGAATTTGTGTTGTTTTGAAGCCACTAAGTTTGTGGTAATTTGGTACAGCACTAATATAAAACTAATACAGTTCTTTAATAAAAAGAAATGAAGTTTTAAGAATAGTACAATACTAAAAGCTTGTTTGCTATATGTTAGGACCTATGTGAAGCACCTTTCAGGAAATGCCTTGTTTCATCTATACAATAACACTATAAAATATTTGTTATTAATTATTATTCCCATTTTACAGATGTGGAAATGTGTCTTACTGAGGAAAAAAAAGCCCATCTAAGTCATGCAAAACTAATAAGTGGAAGAGGTGTCATTTGAACACATATGGATCAAATTCTTCTAGTCAAATAGTGGTTTGAGAATAAAAGAAAATTCTAGTGGTCTCCTTTAATCCTAAATAACTTTGGCTTTTTATTAATTATGTTGTTCTTAAAACAGCTTGGATACTAAAAATGTCTGGCCGGGTGGAATACATGAATCACTAGAGGAGAACTGAATGTGACTTTCTTTTTATTCATTTAACACATCCACAATGAGAACATCCACTGTAAGGTATTTCAGAACAATTGTTTCTTCTTTTACAAATGTTTGTTCTCAGGGGCAGGCAACATGCTGGAACCATCTGTTACCTTGCCAGTGGCTACAGTTGCTCAGTCCAGGATTGGACACATGTATCAAATTTATTCATGCAGTTGCCCCTTCATGGAAATTCAGACTGATGTTGCAAAAGGTGTACTTGATCTCTCCTAGTCTGAGTGGTTCTGTAAAAGGACTCTCAGGGGCACTCAGTAGCAGTACGTATCAACAGGAAGACTAGAGATATAAAAAAAGCTGTTCTACCAAGAAGGAGAAAAGGATTCAGTTATAAACTTAAACAGTGTTAACAGACAGGAAGAACATTAAAATTTTGGCTGATCCTGCTTCTAGTACATTACTAAAATACTAAATATTACTAAATATTTGTTCTTTCCCTTAGATTCTTTGAGATGCCCTCAGGGCATTATGACAAATTTTCACTTAAGTTAACTTCAGTGGAGTTATCTTTCTTGTAAGATGATCATGTTTGATTCTATTGTGCCAGATCCTGGACATAGTAATTCACCATCCTTTCTTTCAAAGAACTTATATTCTGATGAAGTTGATTAGAACACAATCAAAAGAGTCAACATTTTATGTAACATAAAAGAAAATGGCATTTATCAGTATATTTTAGGTCACCAGTAATACACCTTGAAATTATCCAGAAAATGAACATTCAGTTCATGGTAACTGTCATTTTTCTATCTTGTCTTCCTGAAAGCAGACATTCAGGATAAAATCCTAATACTAAACATATAAAAACCTCCTATTCTGTGCCTTAACTTATTACCCATGTAATACAGTCAATCATATTCACTCATCAGTTTTCCAATTATGTTTCCGTATTTGATTAATTTCCTCATTAATGTAATAATTGGTGATCATAAAAATCATTTTCTTACTTCATTACCATGACATATAATTCCTGCTGCTTTCATATCATCATCATCTTCCTGTTCAGCCTCTAATCAATTTACCTTGAAAATAACTGTCTTAGAAATATTGACTTCATATACTTTTAAAAAAAACACACAAAAGCCACAGATAATTTATCAGTTTGTTCCATTTTATTTCTGATTGCTTTATGGTCAACATGACACTTGCCTCAGTTTCTCCTCTGTTGGCCTCAGGTTTTCAGTATACTCTACCTTGTTCAGTATACTTAACCCAGGAGGGAGGGTTAAGCTTGAAGACTGATTCAGATTTACACTTAGAAATATTTTTAAATCTCCCAACGTTCTCCTTAGTCTAGATCAGAATTACTTGTCCTGTGAACTAATGATAAAGTTCTCTCCCATTCAATTTTAAGTCTCAGCCATTTGTGACACACTTTCCATCAGCGATTTATATATTTTCCTACAAAGGTGCTAAAATAAACGTATTTACAAACTGGCTAGCGGGATGCTCCCATATTTACTCATCACCTCTCCTGCGCGCGTGTGTTTGTCCCTCTTATATAAAGCACATCCAAGCCATTTCGTGAAATGGCTTTTTCCACAACTGATTTTGCAGTTTTTGTGAGCAGATGTTGCTTTTATTTGTTAATAAAATCTACGAATACACAATCTCGAATGTGGTGGGTGAGCAATAATTATTTATTCTAATGACACACTATTTTTCTAAGACTCCATGTCACTTTCCCAGTTTACCCCATCTTCCCACCTTCTGCTTTATTTGGCCCTAACCTTCCCTCACCTTTCATTTAGTCTTTTATACCACCTTGCTGGCTATTTACCAATGTGGTTACATAAAACTTCATAGGACTATAGAGGTTATTTTAAACATTTTCATTTTCTCTTTTTTAAAACAAGCACAAGCTAAATCTTTTCAGGGACTCAGTTATAGAAATATGTCTTTGTACAAATATGCCTGTATTCTATGTACAAATGAATCACTTAATTTTTAAAAGAATGCTTCATTAAAAAAAAGAAAGCAATATGCAGCTCCATTTTCTCAGTTTAAGTTCAAACTATTTTCACGTTACTTCTGATTTTGTGCATTATACTTCCCAATTCACACTGAAATGTAGTCTGGATTCATATTTATTGTATATGAATAAGCAGAATGATTTTTGGTATATTGGTAGGCTGGAAGGGGAGAGATTGGCTTATCTTGTTTGGGTCCATCTGAAATTGTAAACCACATTTATAAAATGAATTAGTCAGAAGATTAACTTTGGCTAAGTAGTCCCTTGGAAAATAATCCAATACAGGGAAATAGTTACTTCATTCAGTAAGAAAATTAGAGGTGGAGAGTGAAGTGTCGGTCAATACTGATCTTCCGGCCATTTCTGTCCAAACTCTCATTACTTCCATTTCCACAAATGGGGCTTAAACCTGAAGCAAAAGGTTAAATCGATGTGACTATATGCACATCTCATGATGCAGCAAATAATTCCTAACTTTATTTCTAACAAAAATACATACATATGTTAACCAGGAAAAAAGTACTAAATGTTCATAACAGCACTACTCAGAATAACTCCAAATTTAAAACTACATAAATTACTATTGAGAATGGAAATGGTGAATAAATTATAGAATAAGATATAATACAGTGATGAGAATAAACCATCTACTGCCTTACTTAGTAATATAAATCAATTTCAAGACCCAAATGTTGAAGGAAAGAAGCCACACACAAGAATACACATATCTTCTTTGATTTCCTTTATGTCAAATGAAATAATAAATGTGAAAACAACCTGTGCTAGAAGCCTGGATAATGGTCCCTTTGAAGAATTGCAAGTGAGTTTAAGGTGTAATAAGAAGGATTCTGGATACTATTTCAGAAATGCTGATAATATTCTGTGCCTTAATCTGAGTGCTGTTTACATGAGTGTGTTTAGTTAGCGAAAATTTATCAAGCCCTATGAGAATATATGCATGTTTCTAGATGAATATTATATTAAAAATATTAAATGCTAATTAATACTGAGCATCTAAAAATTATATTCAAATGAAAGCTCTTAATAGATTTGTCTTGATTACCTGTATCAAAGCTATACACCACCTTAATTTTGTTTCTCTGTTTTCATGGTACATGTCAAATTTTATAGTTACTATCTGTGTCCTATCACTAACTTCATATAATGCTTATAGGTTCTAAGAAAAATATATGAGAATATTTTCCAGACGATTAAGTAAAATGCCACTATATGCCAAGAAGCCTACTTTTTTCTCTGTCTGTTAAACTCTTACTCACCTTTGAAGACTGAAGCACAGTAGTTACCTCCTCTGTGAAATCTTAGCCATTTGCACCACAGGGCAAAAGCTATTCCCTCTTTTTGTAAGCCTCATATGCTGTTAATAACTGATAGCTTTTAAGGCATTGTGTTGGGATCACCTCTTCACAGATCCAACTTCTCTACCAGATTGTGAGTTTCTCAGGGGCAAGGATATCCCTTTATGCATTCTAGTTTTACTGGCACTTAAAAAATACACATATAATATGTAGATACAACTTCAATGAAAAATGTTACAAACCACATGAAAAAGAAGACAGAACTACTCTGAATTAAGTCATATCAGCAAGGAACTAAGTACTTTTCTGAACCACATGTTTTGTGGTTCTTTTAGAATTACTTTTATTGATTTTCCCATTGTCATCATATCGGTCTACAGAGATGGAATTTCTAGGAAGCAGTTTTAAGAAACCTGTTGCTGTGCTGCAGAATGAATGGATGTTGTTGAGGATATTGTTTGTCAAATTACATGCTGTCTTCACATTAATGATACCTCCTCACACACACACACAAAATCTGACCTCTACCCTAACAATGCTTAGGGTTTACTTGAAAACTGAAATATTTTAATCTTCTAGACATTATAAATCATGTTCCTTATAATGTCCTCTATGCATTTTCAGGTACAAAGTATAAATTATAATCTGTCTTCAGCAAATGTCCAAAATTCATTACATTTGTTTTACCCAAAGGATAGTCCCTTGATTGAGCCAGGAAATAAAAGCTTCACTTCACTTTGAGGGGTAAAGAGCTTTGTAATTATTAAGTAGATTAAGTGTTGGCATCTGAAAAAGCAGAGACAGAGGCTCATGTTCTAATAGAAAAATGTAGAGACAAAGGGATACATTTAGAGAAATAGACCAATAATAATATAAATAGCTAAATTCTATTGATGGTTCCTTCTCTAACATTTTACATTATTGATTTCATTTAATCCTCATACAAGATTTAGAATACCTTAATAACAGTTTTATAACTTTTATTATTCCCATGTTATAATTGAGGAAAAGTCTTAGAGAATTCAAATATTTTGCTATAAATTGCCGAACAATGTACAGTACAGTAGGGGTGGGTTTAAAATTCTCCTGAATAATTGAAGGCACAAATCTTCACTGACTCTACTGTATTGTGTCCAACAACAAATGAGTAAATCTTAAAGATCGAGTTGGCTGTATCAATTCACGAATTGGGCATATCCCTTCTAGCAAGTAGAGAGGAGCCCCAAATGGCTGCAGGCAAGAAAAGACTTTTAAAGGTAGAGAGGGCATGGAAAAAGGAAATTATTGACAAAGAATCCATTGTTTTAGGCAAGGTCACCCCTTCTAAGGAGAATGTTAGGGGTCTCCCAAAATCAGGAAATTCTCTAGGGCTGACCAAGAAATTTCCATGTTGACTAGCTACAGGTTATATTTCTGTGGAGTTGAAATTGCAGTTAGGTTAGGTATGAAATCTTGGCTTATTGACTTAGGTTCTTAACCTAAGTGATGCCATTTTAGACCTGTGGTTCTTCTCAAGAACTGCATCATATTAAGCAATGTTGAGTATCATAAAGATGTGTGATGCATTGTACATGTGGTTCTTTAGACTGGAACCTGTAACTTCCATAAGTTAGACTTTAAAATATTTTATTTCATCTTTTTTGAAACTATGTAAAATAATCTTAAATGATTTATAAAACTGGGGTGGAATGGCATCATGAATAAAAAAATACAATGCATACACATGAGCAAACACACAAATATGCAGACTCTTTTAGGCATACAAATGTAAACTGCTGAATGAGAACTTGAACAAATGGATTTAGTAATAAATGACAAATTTATTATAATATCTATTTATTAGCTTAATGTAATTACAATTAAATTTTAATGAAAGCATTTTTGTAAGAAGATATGGAAAGACTAGTGTAAAGTACATTTAGAAAATATGCTGAAAAATAAATGTTTATTAGCATTTATCACATGTAATTACAGAAAACTAAAATTTAAAAAGTAGTGAAATAATTGTTTCAAATAGCAAACTAACAAAGATTTTTTAAAATGGCAATCTCAATGTTTTATGAGTACAAATTGGTAGAAATCTTTTGAATACAAATTTAGTAATGTATAACAAGTGTCACGCCTGAAAGCCTAGTAATTCTCCATTTAAGATTTAAACCAAGGAAAAGAATCAATACTTTGAAAAGTTTTCTTCGCAGAAAGGTACTTAATTACCTACATTTGCTAAAACAAACAATTAAGATTTAGGTTTTGACATGCTAATTTTAAATTCCAGGGGAACACAAGCATTCAGTCCATAACAGATGACATGGGTGAAAGTGATTGGAATGACAAGACCCATTTGGCAGGGCTCTCCACATTGGGAAGAAGTGAAAAGAAGATGCAGTCAGATCAGGCAAGATTTCAGAGGGATATAAAACCAAACTGAGAATGTTGTGTGGTTCCCAGGATCTGAGTTAGCCTCCTCCTTTGTGGAAAAGTACAATTTTGGAATTTTCCAAGGGGATCAGTGGTTTCTATATTTGATTTCTATATTTGTGTTGAGTTACTTGGTATTAGCATATGCTGAAATGTAATTTTAGTTTATTTAGTGGATTTTTACTTCTAAATAAAGTAAATATTTTTTCTTTTAAGATTCCAAGAAATAAGTAGATCTTTAAAAATATTTCTCATAATTATCATTATACTGCATTAACAAAAAGCATCATGTTGCATATTTTGAGGATTATTTCACATCTGCTTTTTCCCCACAAAACAAACCATTTGGTTCTTTGAATTTCTACCAGCCAATGCAAACACTTAAATCAAATTACGATAGACACCAATTATGTTAGAGAGGATCATAAGCAACTGAAGCATTCCAGGAATTTTGGCCCTGGCTGAGAGGAATATGAGACAAAGACTAGCATTAGGAGGCTCAGAAGGACTTTATTTCAATAATCTAATGATAAAGAACTAAAATAAGTGAAGTCAATACAACTGCAAGATTTTTTTTCTAGATTGTTTAACAAAGTCAAAAAAGCATGCCAATGTTGAATTTCTCATAAAATGCTAAGAGGCATGTACTCAGTCCCTATAATTCTGCTGCTTCCTGGTAAGCTAGAAAGAATGACTTCTTTGGGGCACCTGGGTGGCTCAGTCGGTTAAGCACCTGACCTCACCTCAGGTCATGATCTTGTGGTCAGTGAGTTTGAGCCCCATGTCAGGCCCTGTGCTGAAAGCTCAGAACTTAAAAGTCTGCCTTGGATTCTGTCTCTCTCTCTCTCTCTCTCTTTCTCTCTCTGTCTGCACCTGCCCCGCTTTCTCTCTCTCTCAAAAATAAACATTAAAAATATTGTTTTTTTGTAGTATGAGTTATTTATAACAGGCATTGTATAATCTATCTTTAAGTGTTTTATCATTAAATTCTCATAACATCAGTTGTTATTTTTACCCTGATTTTACAAATATATAAAATAAGTGGCAAAGAGTTACAGGTTTTGCCTTGGTCACCCATTTATTTTTATCTACAAAATTATTTAGTTTAAACAAGGTATGTACAGAAATTCTTATCTGATAAACCTATAATTATCAACATCAACCACAACTCCTCTATTCAAATAAGACACGTACATAAACAAGTATCCAATTCCACCTTATCTAAACAGATGACTTGCTTTGATCCAACCACAAATGCTCATATTGTTGAAAAGAAAACCACAGACCCAAAATGGTGTCATTTAGCCAACTCACCAAACTGAGGCTTAAGACCTAATCTAATTGCAGTTTCAACCCTCCTGAGAAATTTAAGTCTTAACCAATTACTTGAGAATTTTCTGATCAAACAATAAGGTCACATGGACTCTTCTCTACACCCCTACAAAGGAAATAAAACCCCCTACTCTTCCTGCTAAGGAAAAGTATTATTACCTGGAAAAATCCACCTTCCTTCCTATAAAAACCTTCTATTTTGTATGACCCCTTGGAGTTCCCCTTTACCTGCTATATGAAATGCTGTTTGTTTCATGCATCATTTACTAAAGCTAGTTAGATTTTCAAATTTATCTGGCTGAATTTTTATTTTTAACAATATATTTCTAAATAATATTTTGAGAAGTAGAGTCTCCAAAAATATACAGATACTGTAAAAACTGGAATCAGACAGATCAGGGGTTTTGTTTGTCTGTTTGTTTTTAAATACCTTCAGCAGTCAACTTGACTTCTTTCAAATGTATTGATTAAACTGGTAGGGATTTACACCACCTTAGATCTAATTGACTCTGTGTTAAATGACATGCTCTGACAAACTCTGCCACAGAATTTTGAACCAGATTTTGGTTGGATGGTGGGGGTGGGGGTGGCAAACAAAGAAAATGACAACAAACCCATCGACCATTTATGTAACATGGGAATGTAGTTTACTATAGAAATTAGGGGCTAAAAGGAAGAGTTGGATATGCAAAAGTCAAGTCAAGGAAGCCAATAACTCATTACTGAAGGTCAGGGAAACTGCCATTGGGGTCAAAGAATACAGTGAAAGAACTCAGCATATATTATATGGTGGGTTCAGCTGAGAGGTTTGCAGGGAAAAGGAGAAAATTTATAATTTCCCATCATCTGTTTTATGCTAAAGAGTGAGGTAGATGATTCTCAGGAGCTTTCAGGGAAACCATAAGGCATGTCACATTGCCCAGACATCTGTCTGCAATTGACTTCCAAAGAAAAAGACTTCTTTTCCACTTTTACTATATAACTCAAGTACTTTTTTTGGCAGAGTCTATCCTAGAACTGTACAGAAAAATGGATGCTGGGAAATAGACTTACCATCTTCTCCTTTGCAATCTTAGAAGGAAGCACTAGTGATAGCAAGTTGCCAACAGGTAATTCAAATGGGAAGACACAAAACCATTGGGTCATTTTATATGACTTCTTGTGATTTTTCATATCTGTCATAGCTCCATCACAATATCCAATTGATATCTTCTAATTTAAATACTGAAACATAGCTACCCATTAACACACTTTTTGCTAAATTATAGGGAAATGGAGGAGAGGAAAATGATTGTTTAGTATATAAAAATAAATACATATCAAAGCAAAGAAGAAAAAGTGCATAATTACTATGGTCTTCATTTCTTTAACTTCTCCTCTGAACAGAGTTCACATTTATAACTTTCTTTTCTGTATCTTTCAACATACTCTTTACCCTCAGTCAGTATTTCAACTACTCATGGTTTTTTAGCTGTCAGGGAGAGAGGAGACAACCCAAATTATAATTTCTGAAGAATTTGTGCCATTAGCAGTCTTGCCTGTATGCAAATGATATAGTAGCTTATTGATGTTTATCAATGCATTTGGGAATACTAGGAAACATCACTAGTTCCAACCATAGTCATCCTTGACCTCATTTTATATTAGCAATCCTATCTTCCCTGGATAATCAAGATCTATCATACCAGCCAGTACATTAAATCCTTTATGAGCCTGTTGATTCTAAAGTGTCCAAAGCATAAGCAATCCTTCAATTCAATGGAATTTGTGTTGAGTTTCCTGATTGGAAGCATTCCTTCTTTGGGAACCAGAAAAGCCTAAATTTGCAAGGATGGGAAGCAAACATTTTGCAGTGAATTATTATAGTTTCAGCAACCAAAATCACTTCCATTCCCACACCTTGACTCCTAAACATAAGCATTCTGCTATGAGAGAAATGATACCATATACTGATCACAAATTCAGAATATTTTACAACCTAGAAGAGACCACTCAACCTGACAGCTGCTGTCACATAGCCAGCACCATAACTGAGTTTCTGATAGCCATACCATTGTTCTATTAGGTCAGTGGTCAGATAATAGATATTATAACAATAATAAATTACGATACAAGCACATTGCCAAAGTTCACTCACTTTTAGTGAATTCCTTAATCAGAGGATATGTTGTGTGTGTTTTATGGTATTAGGAATGTCTCCCATAAGTCCACTAATGGGGAACGGAAGAAGCATTGCAGATTATGAAGGGAAATCCATATTCAAACTAAATATCTTTTCCAGGAGAGGTAAATCACTGCTCCTACCATGAAAGTTTCAATCTACTTTAAATATCCTCTCTTGTGATGGCATATCCTCCAGGGGTGTCATTTCTTCATTCGGCAATATGGTAGCCAGATCAGCAATGCTAAGTGAAAACCAATGCTTGGAGCTCATCCCTATGGAATGTCTGGAAAAACCTGCAGACATCCAAAGAATAGATCATCTTGACAACAAATAACAGAACTTTCTCTACTGTGGTTGTCCTTTAGTGAATATTCACAACGAAAAGATATATTTTGACACCTTGTTGCAATTCTGAAAGGTCGAACTACATACTTTTCCTGAAATCTTCTTATCATTAATTTTAAATCTCATTCCAAATCTCATTTTTCAGGTCCTTCCATGAGTGATGCTACACTGTTGTGGTGCCATTTTCAGATGGTGCCAGCATGTTGTGTAGAACAATCTGTTGTCTGGTCTCATTTCTTTTTTGCTTTGTTTTTTCCCAACTCCATCAATGGTTTATAGGGAGATGTCTTTGAGATTGTAGCTGCAAAAAGATTGGGCAAGGTAGCAGAACTAGAAGGCATGGGAGTCAAAGTCACTTGTTCTTGAAATTCACATATGTTTTCAATACCAATCTTATTTATAGCACTTCCACTAGATGGAGAGTTTCTGTGCATTTCCAATGCCATGGCTCGAAAGGTAAGATAATATTATGTTTGTTATGGGCAACTCAATTCATATGGTAATGTAGTATCCCACGGTTAAGCATTAAATCTCTGCTAAGTTCTAATAGTGAATCAAAAGCATTATGCACCTTCTTAAATTTGGGAGATTCCAAATGAAGCAACTTATCTTTGGCCTTACAGGAAATATCTTGACATCTCCCAAACTAATGAATCCCTAGAAATTTCACAGAGATTGTTGATCCAGTTTTGTTTTACTCTGCTTTGCTTACCCATCACCAATTCAATAGTAGGGTTTATTTATCATCTATATATCTTTTCTGTTGTGATAATTTCAAATCTTTGGCCAATTAATTTTAAAGGTTGCTGATTTTCTTACTACTGAGATTTAAAGACATCTTTAAGTATTCTGGATACAAGTACTTTGTCTGATATGTGTGTTACAAATATTTTCTCCAAATCTTACCTTTTTATTCTCTCACAAAAATTTTACTTTTTGTTAAATCCAATATCTTAATTATTTTCTCTAAGAATCTTTTCCTTATCTATTTTATTTCCTATAATAATGAATCTATTTTTAAAAATAGATTGTGCTTTTCCTAATAGGTCTAAGAAATATTTTTACCTCACCAAAATCATAAGGATTTCCTCAAAGGTTTTCTTCTAGTAGTTTTATAGATTTAAGTCTATGATCCATTTTGAGTTAATTTTTGCAAAAGATTTTGTGACACGGTTTGAAGTTATTTTTGTTGTTGTTTATGGATATCTAATTATTATAACATCATTTGTTAAAAAGATTATCCTATTTTCATTGAATTGCATAGAAACCTTTGTTGAAAATCAAGTAGCCATATATCTTCAGGTCTATTCCTGGAACAATATTCTGTGCTTTTTATTTAAGAGACTTGAATACACTGTTTTGCTAAACATAACTTTATAATACATCCTGAAATTTGGTAGTATGAATTCCTGGCCTTATTATTTAACTGTTTGGGATATTCTAGTTCCTTTGAGCATGCATGTAAATTTTAAAAATAGCTTATTAAGCTCAACAAAACATCTTAATAGGATTTTGATTGGTTTTATATTGAATGTTAAGATCCATGTGGTAAAATTGGCATTCTAACAATATGTAATCTTCCAATTCACAAATATGATATGAATTTCAATTACTGAAGTTTTCTTTAATTTTTTTCATTAGTGATTTATATTTTATAGCACATAAGTTCTACATATATTTTCTTAGATTTATACCTAATTATTTAATGTATTTTGTTGCTGTTATAAATTATACATTGCAAATTCCAAATATGCAATCTCCACATATCCAAATAACCAAAAATATAATTTATTGCTTTACATTGACCTTGTGTTCTGCTATCTTACTTGAAGAAATTACATGAAGGACTTCTTTTAGCATTTCTTCTAGAGCAGGTGTTCTAACAAATTATTTCATTTTTTTAAATAGTGGATTTATTTCACTTAATTCCTGAAGACTGAAAGAGATGTAGGTAATATATATTGATAGATAAAAACATGGATGCTGAAAGGTCTATGTTTTTAGGCCTTTATTAGAACTCTATGGTGTTAGACCTTTAGATATAGACAGATGCACATATAGACCTAGACACAGATATGGATACAGAATTCCAGCTTGGCAGATCTTTTCTTTAGCAACTTAAATATAACATTCAACTGTTTCCTGGTCTCTTGATTTCTGATGAGAAAGACAGAGTTATTCAAATCCTTATTCCCCTATGTGCAGTCTATTTTTCTCTAGCTGCTTTCAAATATTTTTCTTTATTTTTGGTTTTCAGAGGCTTGATTATGATGTGTTTAAGCACAATTTTTGTTAAATTTATCCTTTTTGAGATTTGCATCTTGAATTGGACTTCTTTAGTCTTCAAACTAATGTCTTTCACCACACTTGTGAAGTTTTCCATCATTGTTTTTACAAATTTATCTTTCTGCCCCCCTCTCTCCTCTCTTCCTAAAACTCCAATGACATAAACTTTAAACTTTTTTAGATTGTCTCATAGGTACCTGAAGTTCTATACAGTTTTTCAATCTTTTTGTTCTTTGTTCATTTGATTGGATGTTTTCTGTTAATCCTACAGAAAGATCAATCATTCTTTTCTTTTTAATTTTCATTTATCATCTAGTGAAATTTTTATTTTTGCTATTGTAATTTTTATCTAATACTTCCAATTTAATTATGGTAAGAATACCTAACATGAGTTCTGTCTCTTAACAAATAAAGTATATAAAGTATTGCTAACTTTTGGCATTACATTGTATAGCAGATCTCTAGAACTTATTCATCTTATATAACTGATACTTCTTATCTGTTGAACAACTTTCCATTTTCTCTTCCTCCTCAGCCCCTGGAAAATATCATTTTATTCTGTGTTTCCATGGGTTTGACTATTTTAGATACTTCGTATGAGTAGAATCATATCATATTTGTCATTCTGTGACTAATGTGAAATAGTGGCTTATTTCACTTAGCATAATACCTTCCATGTATATCTGTGTTGTTGCATATTGTAGAATATATTTTTTTAAAGGCTAAATAATATTCCATTGTATGTATATAACATATTTTCTTTATCCATTCATTTGTTGATGGACATTTGATTTGTTTCCAATCTTGGCTTGTAAATGATGCTCTAATGAACATGGAGCAATATTTTTTTGAGGTCCTGATGTCAATGCTTCTAGGTATATATCTAGAAGTGGATTGCTGAATGATATGGTAATTTTATTTTTAATTTCTTGAGAACCTCTCTGTATTTTTTCCTTATAGTTTTTATATTTCTGCTGAGAACATATATCTTTCCATTAATTTCATTTGCATTTACCTTTAATTCATGTAGCATAGTTATAATAGCTGCCTTAAATATTTTTAAGGTAAGTCCAGATTTTGAGTCATCTGAAGATTGACATCTGTTGATTGTTTTTTGCTTTCAGAATTGGTCACTTTTCCTGGTTTTTTGTATGTCAAGATATTTTGAATTGTATCCTGACATTTCAAATATTAGGTTGTTTGGAATATGGGTCCTATTGCAATCTTGTAAAAAATGTTGATTTTGTTTTATTTCTGTTTCTTTACCAGTTTTAACAGCAGATAATCAACCAATTTACCTTCAGATTACAAATTCTATCATGCCTTCTCTGAGAAGTGGTTGCTGTCAAGGCTTTGCTGAGCTATTTTTTTTTTCCCAAGACATTCTCCACTCAGGAATTTGCGACAGACTTGGATCACAGTTTAAATCTTACTTCAGTTCTGAAGCCTTTTTCTATGACTCTTAGGGTCTATCCCTCACATACACACCTCAGAGGTGGGTCTAAGATTTTCGGGGGGGAACATATACAAAACCAGAATATCTCTTTCTTCAGATCTCTCTTCCCTGAAAATTTCCCCATACTCTTTGGTCCACAAGGCATCTATTTCCTGGTAGCTCTGACAAAGAAGATCAGATTTTTTGAGGAATTTAGCTATCCACACCATTATTCTGCCACGTTGCTCCAAGACAAGATCTTCAGGTCAAAGTTGTGAGAGGAACCCAGGGAAGCAAAACAACAAAAGAAACTAATCACTTTGCATATTGTTTCTCCACATTTTTAAAAAGTGTTTTTAATGTTTATTTTTGAGAGAGAGATGGAGTGGAGGGGGGAGGGTTAGAGAGAGACACACACACACAATTCAAAGCAAGCTCCAGGCTCTGAGCTGTCAGCATAGAGTCCAAAGTGGGGTTCAAACCTACAAATCATGAGATCAGAACCTGAGCCAAAGTTGGATGCTTAACCTATTGAGCTACCTAGGTGCCCCTTGTTTCTCTATTCTTCACATTCTCTCCACCTGTGCAATCCACCTCCTTTGGTTAACTCTTCAGAGAGGAGAGATGCAGTCTCTCAATTCCTTGGGTGAGAAGTTAAGAAGAGGACCAAGTAGTAGGTTAGTGGAATTGGGAAGCTGAAGGTTTAGTGATCTCGAAAACAATGATTTTATTGGAGTGTATGAGATGGAAGATTGAATCAGTTTAACTTTTTATATAAGAATGTAATATTTTACAGAATATAATATTTTACTGAGTGGCTCAGTCAGTTAAGTGTCCGACTCTTGATTTCGGCTCAGGTCAGGATCTTACAGTTTTGTAAGTTCGAGCCCCATGTTGGGCACTGTGCTGGTGACAAGAATCTGATTGGGATTCTCTCTCTCTGCCCCTTCCCGGTTCACACTCTCTGTCTCTCTCAAAATAAATAAATAAACTTTAAGAAATAATATAATATTTTAAATTATAAAAATTGAAATGCCATCATATCATTTCATATATGGTATATTTATTTTCACTTTTCTTAAACATTCTAAATTTTCATGCTTATTCACAAATTCTTTACTTTTATTGTTGGGTATAGGTAGTCCTTTGAGATTCTGAGCCTATAATGTAAGACTCTGACTTGGAAAGCCTAATCTATGAAAAAAGTTTTTGTATGTATACATTTACCTTTTTAAATACTCCACAAAATATTATTTTAAAATATACTCTTCCTAAAGCTGTTTACAGTGCATAATAAAAATAATGCTGAAAAGCAGTCATAATTGAGACTTGATCACAAGAAAGCAATGGTAAAACTTACCTTGATTCTCGTATGTTGAAAAGCAGCACCACAAATAGAAAATTCAGGCCAACTAAAATCTTTATCAACTAAAAGAATTTTTTTTAAATCATCTACATCCTCACATTGTCAAACTGATTCCAAAAAAGGTGACTGAGGATTTCTCATGCAAACATAAGAGGTAAAAATTTCCTGAGCACTTGCATCTGTTGAGAAATCTATATCAGGGCTCCTAGAAAATCTATTGGATAGGAGCGCCCGGGTGGCTTAGTCGGTTAAGCGTCCGACTTTCGCTTAAGTCATGATCTCGCGGTTTGTGGGTTCGGGCCCCGCGTCGGGCTGTGTGCTGACTGCCAGCTCAGAGCCTGGAGCCTGTTTCAGTCTGTGACTCCCTCTCTCTCTGACCCTCCCCTGCTCACGCTCTCTCTCTCTCTCTGTCTCCTAGAAATAAATAAAACATTAAAAAAGATCTATTGGATAAAGCTTGCCTCTGTAATAAGTATGTGTCTCCATTGTAGAGTCATCAACCAGCATATTGAGATTGTTTCTTCCATGCCAAATAACAGCTTTTGCCAAGAAAGAAAACCCCGTGCAGTCATTGTTATCTCCCTGCAAGTCCTCACCTGGTGTGAATATGGCTCAGAGCAGCTGCCTGTTCTTCCTGAACTCCGCATCTATCAAATCATTCCCGCCTTCCATCTGCTCACCTGCTGCACCGATAGCAACAAAAGTTAGTGGATAATGTTGATTATCTGCCAAAAGCAAGTAAAGACATAATTTTGCTCTAGGACAAAATGTGATTGAGACACAAATGATTTTTTCTCTGGAAGCTCTCTACCTTTCCTCTCTCTTCAGTAATCTTTCCAGCCTTCCTTTTAAAAACTACCAATTTGTTGTTGAGAGTGGGAGAGAACATGAAGTCCTTCACTGACGGAGCACTCAGCTCCTTTTCTGATTTGCCACAGTCCTGACTAAAAAAAAATATATATATCTATATAGATCTATATAGATATATCTATATAGATATATCTATACAGACATATATATATGTATATAGATATATATATATATATACATACATATATATGAAGAATGTGTTCAGACAGTGTATGGTGGATCAGAACAAGAAAGTTCAATTTGATTAACTTGATACCCACCTCCTGCAATTACTTTATAGATCAAAGAAATGTAGTAAAATAATCATTTATTTCTGTGTTCCTCCTTGGCAGAGTTTATATAGCATATTTAAATGTTTCACAATTCTTCCTGGAAACATCTATTGACAATTCAAAACTAGATTTAGAGACTTGAGAAATTAAAACAAAAACAGATTCATACGAACAAAAAATATAATGCTGAAATTGAGAATTTGGTTGAAAACTGTCTTTATGTTCTCCTATATAATGGAGGTTTCTGAAATCTGCTAATGTTAACAATCTGGTATATGAAACAAATACCCATTGACTTCACGGTAGATACTGGGGATGAATATTTGGTGGTGATCCAACCTGTGAGCCCCCTGGGAGACAAGCCACCATTGTGAGAGCCACAATCAGACATGCCATCCCTTCCTGCTGCCTCAGCAATGCAATTTAGGTGACCATGAAGTCATCCATGAATTTCTGTACCTCCCTGTCTGCAATGTGGCTTTAATGGGCTGTGATCTATTAGGAAAACTTCAGGCCCAAATAACTCTCTCTGGTTATTTGTTTGTTTGTTTGTTTTAATGTTTATTTTTGAGATAGAAAAAGAATGTAAGCAGGGGAGGGGCAGAGAGAGAGGGAGACACAAAATTCGAAGCAGGCTGCAGGCTCTGAACTGTCAGCACAGAGCCCAACACAGGGCTTGAACTCACGAACTGTTAGATTATGACCTGAGCCGAAGTCGGATGCCCAACCGACTGAACCACCCAGGCACCCCAGGCCCAGATATCTTTCAGATCCCACAGGGAAGCTGCTCTGATCCTATCGAAGCTGGAAGCAAAAATTATGACTCTCACAATTCCTCAAGGAGAAGTGTGGCACCTCTACAGTCTTTTACAGGAGCCACAACAGGGACCTGAGCTACCCTTCAGAGTGCTGGGGGTGTGGGCTGAGGACAACCCACCAAGACTGGCCTGGACCATATCTCCAGTAATTGGAGAACTAAAGCCAGGACAGAGCTCACCTGTCAGGGACAATTCTTCATCCCTCACAAGGCACATCAGGATCCAGAAGCACCTAGAGAGGCTTTTGATGTATGGGATCCTCCGGCCATGCCAGTTGCCTTGGGACATGCCTTCTTCCCATCCAAAAGCCCAACATAAACAACTATTGGCTGATCCAGGATCTGCAAGCAGTAAACCAGACCACCATCACTGTACACCCAGTGGTCCCGAACTCCTAAATACTTTTGGGGCCCATTCCTGCCAAAGTTGGCTTCTTTATCTGCTTGGACCTCAAAGATGCATTTTTCTGCATCCACCTGGTCCCCTAGCGTCAACCAATCTTCTCCGTCCAGTGGAAGAATCCTGAAAATGGTGACAAAGACCAGCTGACTTGAAACAGATTGCCTCAGGAGTTCAAGTACTCCCCCAACCATTTTTGGCACTGCATTAGCTTCTGACTTAAAAGCCTTCCCGGTGGATCAATATGGCTGTGTCCTACTTCAGTACATAGATGACTTGCAGCTGGCCAGGAGGTCCCAGGAGGATTGTGTGGAAGGGATTCAGCAGCTCCTTACCCTCCTGGGGGAAACCGGCTACAAGGTCTCAAGGAAAAAGGCCCAAATCTGTCAAGAGAAAGTCAAATATCTCGGCTTCCACCTGTCCCTGGGGCAGTGCCAACTCAGCCCAGAGAAGAAGCAGGCCATTTGTTCGATCAGGGTCCTGTCAACCCAACACCAGATTTCTCCAGGCTGCAGGTTTCTGTAGAATCTGGATACTTAACTTTTCAGTCCTGGAAAAATCCCTCTATGAGGCTGTAAAGGGGGGAAAGAGGGAACCCTTGATATGGGAATCAGTACAGCAAAAGGCCTTTGAGAAAATAAAGTGACCCCTCACTAATGCGCCTGGTTTGGGGCTCCCATATATGACCCAGCCTTTTTTTTTTTTTGGTTTGTCCACAAGCATACTGGTATTGTGGTGGGAGTCCTCACCTGGATGTTGTGGTCATGGCATCACCCAGTGGGATATCTCTCCAAGCAGCTTGACTATGTTGCCCAAGGCTGGTTACCCTGCCTAAGGGCACTTGCAGCCACAGCTCTTAGTCTCTGAGGCTGACAGATTAACTATGGGATAAGAATTGACAGTCCAAGTGCTACATTCAGTATCAACATTAGTAGGATACAAGGAAGAATACTGGCTAACCAATGCCAGGATGGTCAGATATCAGGGAACTCCATGTGAGAACCTGTGCATTTACTTAAAAGTGCAGACCCTAAACTTTGCAACCGTATTGCCTATTAGGCCAGTCAACTAGATCATGCTTGCATTGAAGTTATGGATGAGGTATTCTCCACCTGACCAGGTTTGAGGGACCAGACCCTCAAGGACCCCGATGCTGAGTATTTTACCAATGGTAGCAGTTTTATATTAAAAAAAAAAAAAGAAAAGAAAAAAGAAAAAAAAAGGAGAGCACCTTACAGCTTACTCTGTGGTGAGCCTGAATTCTGTTATCGAAGGCCAAACTCCTGCCAAAGGGGACTTCAGCACAAAAGCCAGAGCTCATCACGCTAACCTGAGCCCTCCAACTGGCATCCTGGATACATGTTAATATATACACAGACTCTAAGTATGACTTTACCATCCTCCAAGTACATGGAGATTTATACAAAGGGAAGGGTTTAATAAATAAACTCAGGAGAAAAAGACATAAAGTATAGTTAGGAAATCCTTGAACTCTTAAACATGGTGTGGGTCTCTAAAAGAGTGGCAGTCGTGCATTGTTGGGGATATCAAAGGGGAGACACCACAGCTATATGGGAAACCATAAGGCAGATTGAGAAACAAAGTTTGCAGCCTCCAAAGCAACAGTGCAATCAGCAGATTTAACCATCCCACTATTCCCTAGTCCACCAGCAGGCTGGGACCCTAATTACTCACAACTTGAGAGTACCTGGTTTAAGACTGAAAATGGAAGCTACCTCCCAGATGGGTGGTGGAAATTTGAAGACAACCAAGTGGCAATTCCTGAGGCCCTGGCCCCAACTTTTGTCCAGCTGTTCCATCAGGAAACTCCTAATGGCCAGACCCCTCTTGAGACTATGTTGAGCCGACATTTCTACATCCCTTGACTCTCCAGCATAGGTTGAGCAGTATGTGAGCAATGCGAAACATGTGCCTAGAATAACTCACGTCAGAGACACAAGGCTGCCTCTGGGGTGCAGAGTGTTGGGGGAGCCCCATTTGAAAATATGATGGTGGGCTTCACTGAGATTTCCTGGGTCCAAGGCTGTAAGTATCTGTTGGTCTTTGTGTGGACTTTCTCAGGCTAAGAGGAAGCCTTCCCTACTCACACAGAAAGGGTGCATGAAGTATCCCGACAATTTTTTTTCCAATGTTTATTTATTTTTGAGAGAGAGAGAGAGAGGATGAGTTGGGGAGGGACAGAGAGAAGGAGACACAGAATCCAAAGCAGGTTCCAGGCTCTGAGCTGTCAGCACAGAGCCCAATGTGGGGCTCAAACTCACAAACTGAGATCATGACCTGAGCCAAAGTCTGACACTTAATGGACTGAACCACCCAGGCATCCCTGAAGTAGCCCAACTTCTAAAACAAAATCATTCCTCGATTTGGGATCCCCATCACTATCACTATGGGATCAGATAATAGACCAGCGTTCATGGTGGTACAGCTGGTGGTGAAAGGGTTAAAGATCACCTGGAAGTTATAGAAGCCATACAGACCCCAGAGCTCCAGGATGGTAGAGCAAATGAACTGAACTCTGGAGCTGTTCTTAAGTAAACTATGTCAGGAAACCCACCTACACTGGGACCAGGTGTTGCCAATCGTCTTTTTAAGAATCAGGTGTAGCTCCACTAAACAATGGGGTTCTCCCCTTATGAAATCCTTTATGGATGTCCTCTTCCCATCATCAAGGACATAAGGAGGGATCTAAATGAGATAGGCAATCTAATACAAAGCCAACAGATGCAGGCTCTTGGCTCTACCCTACCCACCTTACACCACTGGGTTAGGGAGCAATTACTTGTGAGTCTGACAAGACGCACAGATGCTCACCCCTTTAAGCCAGGAGATGCTGTGTGGGTGAAGGAATGGAATGTCCAGTCTTAAAACCCCTCTGGAGGGTCCCATTCACTGTCATTTTGCCCACCCCTACTGCGGTAAAGGTGGGTGAGTTGGGTCCCTGGACTCACCATAGCAGAGTGAAGTTAGCATCTTGAAACTGGGAGTATATTCCTGATTCATCAATGCTATGCAAGCTGACCATGTGGAAGAAGCAACCTGCAACTCCAGAGGCTTTGGGAGACTGCAGCCCTGCTTTAGTGACTCTAGAAGGTGGCTAATCTATGCATGACAGAAGCTTATGGAATCGACAGTCTGGTGGAACAAATAGATTGTCGTTATTTTCTATATCTGTTTCCTTACTGTTTCCTTACTATGATGCATTGTCACCCCTTGTTTCTATTACTGTGATTCCTTCTCTACCCTTTGCGACAGAATTGGCCGAGGCCGCCCCGGCCAGCTGGAAGTGTGGTGAGAGGTTTCTGTTAGTACTCACCTTCCCTTTGTGGATAGAATGCTTCTTAGTTGGTATTGTTGGCTTCTAATCTGGACTCCTTCTATAGACCTAGGTTTCCCATCATGTGACCCGTGTATTTGCATTCCACGCCAAGCCAGGGGGTCACTTGGACCTTACTATGCCATACCCATTTCCTCTGCCAGGGAAAAGTCCTGGGGACCTGCAGACACAATAAGCCACCTATCCTATCTGCCAACAGGAGAGTCAATACACTTGATTTGACCCACAGCACTCCTCAACTGAGGAATAGTTGGAGATCCAACACTCCCAGGAGGGTGGAATTAATCAGAAAAACCCAGAGTACTAATCCCCACCTGCCATTATCAGTACTTTTTGACATATATGCAGCCATTAACAAAAATTCTTTGTTGGTTCAAAATTGCAGAGGTCCACCATGGGAACCAGATTACAGGCCCCATGACAAGTATATGTGTGAACAGGCTTCACCCCATCCACATGTTATGGTAACAGCTGGGCTTACTGCCCCTATTGGAGCTGTGTCTCCTGGGCCACTTGGAAAGGTGGCACTCCTCCAAAAGGGGCTGCAACCTCCAGCTGTAAATTGGGAGCCTGTAACCCCAATAATTTTACTATCTTTAATCTAAGAAACCCAAAATGGGAAAATGTCCTCAAGATTGGTATATATATATATATATATATATGGGCAAGGCACTGACCCAGAAACCGTGTTGTACTTCAAGAGGGTTGCTGTCTCACCCCCAGCCTCAACTCACAGTCTTTCATTCCTTTTATGAGGAAATAGAAAGTAGCCCTCCTTCCCATCTCTGCCACTAGAAACCTGTTCCTTGCCTTAGCAGAAACTATAGGCCAGACCCTAAAGATCTCTTCTTGCTATGTATGCAGGGGAACAAACATGGGGAATCAATGCTACAGGAGGCTAAAGAATTAGATCCCCATGAACCTTATAATGGAACAGAATTCCCCAGTCCTACTACTGGTGTTTGGGTCCTCAAAACCTTAATTATTGGGAAAACTGCCTTGCTCAGTGGGAAAGAAAGGTCACCATCTCTGTTGGAACCTTAACGCGCGTAGGGAAAAGATTTTATAACTCAACCACCCAGGAAACTCAGTGGTGGGGCATCCCCAGATCACCTTGAGCCAGATCCCCACCCCTTGTCTAACTTCTTTCATCTCTGAGGCCTGGGACAATGTCGATGCAGCCATCGACACCTTGCCGGCCCCAGGTGGACTGTACTGGAAATGTGGAAGGACAGGCTACACAGCACTTCCCCCAGGCAGGTCAGGGGCATGTGTGCTGGGAGCTATTCATCCATCTTTCTTCCTGCTCCCACTTGCCAGAGGGGAACATCTGAGAGTCCAAGTGTATGGGGACAGGGAGACTCAGAGGAAATGATGTGCTCTACAAGTTAGCAATTGGAAGATGATGAATGGCCTCCTGACCGTATAATCCAATATCATGGCCCTGCCACCAGGGCAGAGGATGGGTGCTGGGGCTACCACACTCCCATTTACATACTAAACCACATAATCAGACCGCAAGCATTTGTAGAAGTGATAACCGATGAAACTGCCAGAACTCTTAACTTACTAGCCAAGCAGCAAACCAAAATGTGCAATGCTATCTATCAAAATCACTTGGCTTTAGAATACTTGCTTGCTTCTGAAGGAGGAGTTTGTGGAATGTTTAACCTTAGCAACTGCTGCCCACAGATAGTTGATGAAGGAAGAGTCATAGAGGAGATCACAGATCGAATGAAAAAGGTTGCTCATGTCCCAGTCCAAACCTGGAAGGTTGGAACCCAGGGAAGTTATTTGGAGGATGGTTTTCAACGCTGGTTATTTCTCAAGGGATTCAAAACCTTCATGGGAATTATCCTCTTGATTTTAGGAGCTTGATTAATCCTACTGTGTCTAGCTCCCCTGGTTATATGGTCTGCCTCCAGCCTCAGTGAGGCAATGGTCAAAAGAAAAATGGCTATGGATGTGATGATGTTATGCGAATATAAACCTTTAAACCAAGATGATGCCCTTTGACCCAAAACAGGAGAGTCCCAGCCTCAAATAGGGAAATGTGAGAGAGCCCTTCCTTAAGGAATCTGGTGAAAACCTCAAGATGAGGGAAAATGACCTGGCTGTGGTGAGTCTATAACATTCCTCACAACTCTGTAACATAAACCCCCCAATCAGACTGTATATCTGTATGTTACCATGTATGGGAGACAGAACTGTTTCTATATAAAAGGCCACCCCCTGCTGCACTTGGGGCTCAGTTTTTTGGGCACAAACCCAGTGAGGCCATAATGACATGACTAAAGTCGCTTCCTGAAAAGAAAAGCCTTGGTGTTACAACTCTCTGTGTCATCCTCCGTCCTGTTACACTTCCAATCCTTATGCCGGTGTTGTTCTGAATGTGTACACTGATAAATGGAAGTCATTTCCCCTCTCATTGTTCTTCCTATAGATTCCTATTATGAATAGGTTATTAATTGTCTTATATTTCTATTTTTATTAGATTAATGCAGAAATGCGAGAAGCCAAATAGTATTTCAAACTCAGCATTCAAATTCTCTTAAAAACCTTTTTCATTGTTATTAGAATTGAATTATAAGCAACAAAGTGTTTAAACATAAGTGTATTTTCAATTTTATAAATGGAAATATTTTTGGTATTCACCAGTTTCTGCCTTAGGGAAGGATTGTTTTTTTCTCCAACTGCTATATTAGTAACATATTGAACAATAATGTCTTTCTGATTGAAATTTTTGTATTTGTTTAACTTAGAGGTATTAAACAAAACTCTTCAGAGCAAATGCTAGGCTTCCCATTTAAACAAATAATTACGAAATGAATGTTTTCTACGATGTAAGACACAGAACACCAGATATGGGAGATTTTTATCAAAATGGAGTTCTGGGGTTCTGGAAATCCCACGAAACATATCTCTTCTAAGTCTGGTGACATAAAATTAGCATATTAAAAGTTTGGTAATTCTTGTGAAAAAATAATCATTTCCTCACTTATCTAACTTATGTAAGCAGATTTTTCTTCTTTTCTTTTTCTTTTTAACATTTCCCTTTTTATTCCCTCCCTCCCTCTCTTCCCTCCTTCCTCTCCTTCCTCTCTCCTTCCCCCCTCCTCTCTCTCTCTCTCTTCTTCCTTCCTCCCTTCCTTCTCCCTTCCTCCCTCCCTCCCTCCCTCCCTCCCTCCCTTCCTTCCTTCCTTCCTTCCTTCCTTCCTTCCTTCCTTCCTTCCTTCCTTCCTTCCTTCCTTCCATGATACTTATTAGAATATTTTAAACTAGAATTGTACCAAATCCACTTTGGAAAAGTTTTTCAAACCTCAAGCAAAACTTAAAGCTCTATTAATCTCTGATTAGCTATGTGGAAAAAAAAAAGTGTTTGGTTACCATCTTCTTAGAGTAGATACATTTTCTTAACCATGGTATCTTAATTATGTATAAAATCACTACACAAAGTTAAGCTCTCTGGGAGTAGAGAGTGTTTCCCTGTTTTGCTCTTTACTAAATAAATTACAGAATGAGTGATTCTTAAAAGTAATGAAATAAGAATTATGAAAGACCATATAAAATATATTTAGCTATATTTGATGAAACAGTTCAACCAAAAACTAGAAAACTTACATTTTGATATTGTAATGTCCATTATAGTTTGTAAACTGTTTTTAGCTTAACAATGTTGTTACGTTCTGAAACTTTGTATGTCCCCAAAATTGATGTGTTCAAATCTTAATGCACAGTATGATGGGTATTAGGAGGTAGAGCATTTGAGAGATGCCTATGTAACTGGACCAAGTTTGCTGCTTGGTGAGTTACAGATAAGAGACATCAAGTGGAATTGGGACACAAAGGAAACTATTTGCAGCAAATGAGATCATGGTGAATCAATTCCAAATTCACCAGTGAGGGTGAGCGAGTTTCTTTTATTTATGGTTAGGATGAATATTCAGCAAGGGGAACTTTGTCATCCCAAGTAAGGGGGTTGCAGAGGAATACTTAGAAAAATGCCTACAGGAGCATCTTATGTTATATTAATGAAGCTTTTGCTCTTCCCTAGGTGGAGACTTTAACATTACAATGAAGCAGAAGTAACTGTGGGACAAGAAAGAGGAGATAAGAGCAGCTCCAAGAGCCTGTATAAACTGGATGGGGGCAGGGCTCCTGGGTGGCTTTGTAGGTTAAGCATCCAGGCTCTTGGTTTTGGCTCAGGTGATGATCTCACAGTTTCGGGAGTTTGAGCCCCATGTTAGGCTCCAGGTTGGCAGTATAGAGCCTTCTTGGGATTCTCTCTCTTCTCTTCTCTGTCTGCCCCTCCCCACCTCACACTGTTTCTGTCTCTCTCAAAATAAACAAATAAACTTAAAAATTTTTAAATAAAATAAAATAAAATAATAAAAATAAACCAGATAGGGTCCTGGACTCCTTATCTGGGGAAAGGAATGTAGAGCCTTGCTTGGCTTTGAAACTGTGCTGGGAGTTTTAAGGCTTATTTATGATCGCTGATAAGAGTTACGTTATTTCCTGGCATGGTATTGACTGAGTTTTTGCATTCCCTTTTTTCCCTTAAAATCCTTTTGCATTTAAGTTCTACAACTAAGTGTGCTAGGGCAAGTAGAGCTGGTAAGGCACTGGATCATTCTTTATGCTTACATGTAGGTCTGAGAGTGGAGCCCTCATGAATGGGATTAGAGCTTCCCAGATCCTTGGACCAATTTATGATCCAATCAGCCTGAGTCTTGGAGGAGGAACCTCATCAGACCACACTGGTATTGCAAGATATTTTACCATAATAGCTGGGATTTGTTGTCACAGCTTTGAAGAATGAAGAGTTGGAGGGGCGCCCGGGTGGCTTAGTCGGTTAAGCGTCCGACTTTCGCTCAGGTCATGATCTCGCGGTTCGTGGGTTCGAGCCCCGCGTCGGGCTCTGCGCTGACAGCCAGCTCAGAGCCTGGAGCCTGTTTCGGTCTGTGACTCCCTCTCTCTCTGACCCTCCCCTGCTCGCGCTGTCTCTCTCTCTCTCTCTCTCTCTCTCTCTCTCCTAGAAATAAATTAAAAAAAAACATTAAAAAAAAAAGAGTTGGACACAAAATGAGCAGCAGGTAAAAGTTTATTAGAATATAAGATTAGAAAGGAAGACTAGTAGGAAAGCTCTCTTTACAGAAAGAGACATTTGAAAGTGAATGCCTGAGTTCTAGAGGCAACAGTCCTTGTTTTGTAAGGTTCTGGTCAGCCCTTCCCCATCCCTCCCCTTTGCTCCTCCTCAGGTCCTACCCTTATTGGCTTGATAGCTCTGGGTTCTGGCTTGTCCACTCCTGATTGCCTGTTTCCATTGTATGAAGGGTGGTCTATGGCCATACTTAGATCTTTTTGTCAAATTCCTGAGGAGAACCTGAAGGGGAGCAGGTGGGGTCTGTTACAGTCGTAAGAGGAACCTTAGGCCTGAGGGGGTTTGCTGTGGTTAGACACTCCCAGCACTGTTCCAAAATAGGTGTTTTTCCCCCGCCCAGGGACTCAGGCCCTAATCTGCCTTCTGAATCCTATCTTGTCCTATCATACTGGTACCCTGAACTCAGACTTTTAGTCTCCAGAATTGTGAGAAATACATTTCTATCACTGACAAACCACCTGATCTATAGTATTTTATTATAAAAGTCCAAACAGACTGAGACACATGTTCTATAAACATCTTCCAAGTATTTAAATAATTATCTACGTAATTTTTCATAGCTCAAGGACATTGAAAATTAGGAGTTAATGGGACACCTGGGTGGCTCAGTTGGTTAAGCATCTGACTTTTGATTTTGGCTCAGGTCACAATCTCATGATTCATGAGATAGAATCACAGTCCACACTCACAGCACGATGATTGCATTGGATTCTTGCTCTCCTTCTCTCTCTGCCCCTTCCCTGCTCATGCTCTCTGTCTCTCAAAAATAAACTTAAAAAATTAGGAGTTTATAATATTTTAAGTAGTCTTCTATTATTGAGCAGATGGCTCTTTCTTATTTGTCATCATAATAAATAATGCTGGAGTGAATATTTACAAACCTATCATTATTTTCTTAAAAATTATAAATAGAACTGCTACTCAAAGTATATGAATATTTTAGAAGCTTTGTTACATGCTGTCAAATTCATCTCTAGAAGCCTTGTGCACCTAGTTATATCATCACCAGCTAACACCAAAAGAGTGAGTTTTAATGAACTAACATCAAAAGACAAAATTGATTTTGTTCCATGTCATTTTGATAGACAGAAAATTGGCATTTGCCACTGTTTTAATTTGTATTTTGTGTACTTACTAATATACAAAAAGTCTTCTTATGTTAAGTTTAGATTTTTGTATATTGCTAATATTCCTGACTTTGATATAACTATTTCTAATTTTTAAAAATTTGTATTACTGTGATCATTTTCTTAAGATAGTTGTATATTGTTATATATTGAGACAATAACCCGTCATATATATTGTGCATTTAAAAATTCTTATTTATATAATTCTATTTGTGGCACTTTCTGGATATGGAATTACATGGTTTATGAAACAAACTTCTTCATTTCCTCTTTTGTGTTTTTTCTCCTTGCTGTTATGTTTAGAAAAGGATATCTGATCCACTTAGTTTTTCTAGTTTTTGTGTGAATCCTTATGTTACATGTTTCTCTCTAGTCCATCTAAATTTAATTCTAGCTGTTATTGTAAAATAATGATATTTTTGATTATATTTCATATAGATACATTGATTCAGAATTTCTGTTCAATAATTCATCTTTAACCACTAACCTGTAATATCATTCTTATCATTATATTCGATGTGTAGATACACATTCTGAAGTCTGCTTTTAATTCTTTCCTTTTACCTATCTACTATTATACACGTATAATGCCATCTTATGATAAGTTTATGTGTGTATGCTTTTGTGTGTTCCAAATATCTCTCCATTAACTTAAGTAGTATTTCTTACATATTTATTATTTCATTTATTTGGCTTGGTATAAATCAGTACCAATAGATCATTTTTCTTTACAGACACTACTTTTTTTAAGGTGAACTTTACTTAAGTTCTTCGAAATCATCTTGTATTTGAAAATATAGTTTTCTTTGTATTATCTAATACTTCATTATTGCTTTACTTATTAAGTTCATATTTTTAAATTGTCTTTGTATGTTACTTCAGAACTGTGGCTATTTCTTCACAAATGATAGTCTATGATGAGGAGGGTAGGTAGGAGACAATACTAAAACAAAAATTCTAAAACAAGAAAACTCGAATTCTGGTTATTTTACTTTCTTTCATTTCAGACTCCTTCAGTTCCCTATTCAGGATACTATAGCATTTAACTGGATTTCAATGTTCAGTGATAATGTGGGAAATAATAATAAAAACTCAGGTTCTACATTGGCTAATGAGCAAGTTGTACTGCTTATCTTTCACATTAATGAGATTCCACCAACCTTTGAGTCTTCTTTCAAATTATGACTCAGGAGATAGCATCTGCTCCATCTAGTCAATCTTGTCATTTAACACCCATAAAAATATATACCTCCACTGCCTTCAACAAAAAATTCTCTAAGCTTTTGCCTTTCTAATCTTCCTTTTCTGTTTTAAATTGTAATTTCCAAGCAAAGACTTATAAGCCCCAGACTGTGCTGTTCATTGTTCAATGTCTTTCATTCTAGGATTTATTCTTCATGTTTAACTAGTCTGACCTTTATTATGAGATTATATCTTGTTCTTGTGCACTAATTTTCCATAGCAAATGACCCTGGAATTTGTTCTTAAATTCTTGAGATTTGTGATTTCCTGATATCCTCTAGAAGTAAAAAATTAGCATCTGTTATTAAGTGAGGGCTTCAGCTAATAAATTTCTTAATTAAGAAAAGGCCACAATTCATTAATTATCTAGTCATGATGTGGAAAACAATACAACATGTTGAATCCTGTCATTTTTAATATAATTCTTTCCTTAAAAATAGTTATTTTAAAATCACTTATCTATCAGAAGTTTCATTATTGGGTATAAAGGATAATGCAACTTCCAAAAATGTTACCGTATTTCCAGAGTATAGCTTACACACTGGGAACATTCTTTTTCATTTCTCTGATGATTTCAGTAGATAATAAAGCAGAACCACTTCCATCAAAATATAACACTGTGTCTTTGAATATAACAAAAACAACAACAATGAAAGAAAACTATCACTTTTCAAAATGGTAAATTGGCTTTTAAATATATTTTTAAAATTCACTGAAGTCTCTAAAGTAGACAGGAATAAGATAAACAATGACCTGTAGGGGGAAAATCAAAGACTAACAGACACCACTGCTCCTAATAGGTGCTGCTGCTGTTAACAAACCACCTATATCCATCAAAAGTTGATTCAAAAAGATTGAAGACGAGGTCTCAACCCTGATTGAAATGAAATGTCAGCAAGGATAAGAGAAGAATGATGGAGATTGTATTAAAAAGAGAAACTATGTTCAGAAATAAGCTTTGGGACATACAAGAATCTAAAATGGCATCTATATCCAGCAGAGCAAATTCATGGGGTCTAGAAAACTAGGTTAGTTTGTCTTTTTGAAGCACTTGTTGAATTCAGAGTTGAATCTGAACATAAATGGATTTAAAAGAGAATCCTTTTTATTGATTTCCAAGGTAAGATGACATATGAGGAAGAGAAGTAGAAAGGAATAAAAATTGCTAAGGCTGTAAAAACTTGTTTTTTTTCTTTCTTTCTCAAAGTTTTCAGTATCAGTATAAATTATATACATTAATCTACTTTAAGAAGTTGTTTGCAGTATGCCATCCTGAGAAAATTGGCCATTAATTTCCTTGATTTTCTTCACATCAACTCCTGCCTTATTCCGCACGCCAGAGACTGTAAAATGACGAGGAGTCCAGACTCCCACTGACATACCAGTTTTGACACAAGGTTGAGAGATTTAGTTTTTTAAGAGACAGTAGCAGGTACTGAAAAGAATTAGTCTTGAAGTCTAGGATTTCATTTCAGTTATGACAATTCAAGCAGTGTGATCTTGAAAAATCTCACCCTTTAATGAACCTCACTTTTCTCAGTTATAAAATGGGGAGAATAATCCTAATGTTTCCCTGACTAACTCCAAATACTGGATTCAATTTTTAAATTATGTGGTAATGTGAAGCACAGGACAAATTTGGCATTTCACTATTTTGGAATGTACAATTTTAAAAGTCTATCATCTCACTGTCTCTCATGTAATCAACCTCCCTTCCATCTCACCTTGTAAACCATCCTCAGATGTCACTTCCTAGTGTGTAATACCACACCAACCTCCCTCCTCGGCTCAACTCCAGCCACCGCACCAACCTCCCCCCTCGGCTCAACTCCAGCCACCAAGACACATGACAATCCTCTCTCCTCTATATCATTATCTTCACAGTTCTCTTACAATGATATATTTTCCCTTCAACTTTCTTAGATACCTATATCCTTTGTTGAATTAACTGATTTTTAAATGTCCAAACCAAATTCCTCAGTTTTGTTCAATTAAATTCATTGAATTTATTTTCTCTCTTATACTTATTCATTCATAGCCTATATCCACCATCATAAATATAACAGTCAACATAATAAGGATAAAAATCAAATACTCCACTGTATGAAACAAAATATTATTTTTCCTATCAGTTCTATGCCAAAAATGCCCAAAGAAGAATCATAAAGTATAATCTTGGAATTTGCCTCCATGAATTCAAAACAAATTTGCACTAATTGAAAGTAAAAAGAAATGATACAATGAGCTCAAGGGATAATTAAAAAATCAACTGATTAATATTCAATAGTTAGGACACTTTCTTAAACAACAATTTGTCATAAAATCCATCCTTCTAATATTTAAATTTAGAATTAAATTTTGTTTGCCAAAAGCAAATTAAAAGAAATATAATTTCACATTTTAGAATATTACTGGAAAATGAAAATACTCTCCAATGCTCATATGGAAGATGTTCAGAACTAAGTTAGGAAATTTATCACCTAAACCTCAATTTTATTAGGTAAAAAGGATACTTTCTGACATGCTATATATGATGCTATTGTTTTGATTTTCAAAAAAAGATGTGAATATAAATAGACCATTAAAATAATAGCTAACAATTTTTGTGTATTATCATGTTCCAGAAACTGTCCTACTTTCCTTTATATTGTCTTGTCTTATAGAGTTTCCTAAACTTTATTATTATAATAATATATATATATCCAAGCTAGCTGACAAATATGTATGTATGTATGTATGTATGTTTGTATACAAGCTGGATGAATAAATATATACCTTACATTACTTAAAGAAACTGATGATAATTGAATCTTTGCCATTAAAAGATGATGTCAATCATATTCTCATTGTCCAGAAAATTTTTCAAAATGCCTTTGTTTCTTCATTGGCAATAATATGACTATAGCTCCTCAAAATTATTTTAAGGTTTAAGATGGCACCATCAGTAGATAAAAATTATATCCAGATTCTGTGGACAGTGTGTATGCCTACAGAGGTTAGGCATGTGCTGTAAATTGCATGGAGATGAACAATAACTCCTTATAGGATTACACTGTATACACCAAAGGAAATAATATATCAAAGCTAAAACAATGAGGAACAATTAAATACCCTACTGAACATAATAAAATGTTAGCTCTCCTTATCAGTTCCATACCTCCTGGTACCCAAACAAAAGTAACAAAAGATAATCATGTCAAGTTGAAACAATTGGTGTTCATGGGAATGTAACATAACCCTACCTTATCATGTGTGGGTGCTCATGGGCTGGACATTGCAGGGAGTTATAAAGAAATGATGAGGTCAGTAAGCTACCATGACACCAAGAGCTGATAGTACTAGAGAAATATCACAATTTTTAAAATATAAACACAAAACCCATTAATAAGTAGTATTATTTATACTAGAGTGTTCTTTTGGAAAATTCCTTCTTCTAGGACAAACCTTTGGGTCTTTAATGATTCCTAGAAGTGCATGCCCACTAAAAGGGCAATCTTTAATTTTATCCTTTCTGCAACATTATTAAAATATATTACAATCATAATAAATATACATCATCATCAAAAACCTTGAACATCCAATTGCCATTTCCTTCAAACTTAAATAAAAGAAAAACTTTTACAGATTATCTTTTTGTTTCCTCTCCCAAGAGACTAAAAACATTATTTGAAAAGAAGGTGGATTGAGATGGTATTATTTCAGTGAATGTATAATTAAATTAACAATTACTCCGACCATCATCCAATATTCATCAGGCACCCACATTATGCTGTGTAACACATAAATAAACACCCACTACCTCATGGGGTTTTTCTTTGTAATGACAACTAGTGCTCTGTGTGCGCTTCTATAGGCAAGTAAAAAAAAAAAAAAAAAAAGCAATCAATAATACATTCCAAACTGGGTTTAAAGAAAAAGCACTTCAGTAGTCCCTAGGAAAGGCTATTTTATTGTATTTTGAGAAAATGCTCCTTAATCTCAAAATTCAGCCAAATCTCTCTTCTATGTTTGTGGCCTTCAAAAAGAAGTGAATGCACAAGAGAACGCTTATATATATATGAGCCACTAGGAAGCAGGAAAGTATAATTGTTATTTGTAATCATTTTTACCAAAGGAAGGAAAGTAAGCTTTGCTAATATTCAACATATGGGCCATAACTGTTGTCTTATTAAATTCTATCAAGTGGCCACACATTATAAAATAGGTTATTTATGCTGAAAAAAAAAAAGCTTAATTTTACAGCAGACAAGCACTTAAAACCTCACCATTCACTTTCATTGTATGGCAATTTATTGCAGTTTATGTGTTCCCAGTTAAGGAGTTTGCAAATTATTCTATTTAACTTTAACCAAACTAACAGTCACAAAATTGATAAACATCTTAAAAGCTTCCTACCCCTCCTCCTGAAACAGATTCAGATAAAACCAATTAAGCAAGCATCAGCTGACAAGAAAATGACAGCACTGACAGTCATTTATATTTTCAGGTGAAAATGATTACAACTTAATCAGATATAAAATGAAGTTGTTCACAGAATTCAGAAAACTAGTATCTAGAACACTATTTGAGTAGGGATTTATATCCACTGTATTTAATAAGACTATTATATTTGAAATTCATTTATTGCATTGTTTGTAATTCAGTTATTTCACAAAGAATTCACCACAATAGTTGCACAATGTCATTGATGTGCCTAATTGTATAAATTCAACACCTTTAAAATATAGTTAAATCATCATAGTAATTTGCTAAATGATAAGGATTGACTAGGAAACTCAGTTTTTTTTTCAAAAAAATTAAAAGGGAAGAAAGCGAAAAAGAAAAAGAAAAAAACTACTTTTCCCCCCACATAGACATTTACAGTTATCCAGGAGGAAGAGTAAATGGATTATAAAACTTAGTTTTTTTCCTTTACAAAAGAAAAAAGACATTCAAATTTATTGACCTCTCATTACTATTCTGATAGACTTTAATAAGGTAGTATATTATCAACAGTATACCACCCATCAGTTCTTGAAAAAAAGCACATTTAATCTGCATATCTAAGAAAAATGGAACATTTTAACAAAGAGTCAGAAGGTAAATGCTCTTGGAAAGAAATGTACGCCATGTAAACAGTGCTTAGAAAATAGATACAATTTGGAGGGGCGCCTGGGTGGCTTAGTCGGTTAAGTGTCCAACTTTTGCTTAGGTCATGATCTCGCGGTTCATGGGTTCGAGCCCTGCGTCCGGCTCTGTGCTGACTGCCAGCTCAGAGCCTGGAGCCTGTTTCAGTCTGTGACTCTCTCTCTCTCTGACCCTCCCCTGCTCATGCTGTCTCTCTCTCCTACAGATAAATAAAAAAACATTAAAAAAAAAAAGAAAATAGATACAATTTGGAAATATTTTCTTTGTTATGTCATTTGATTGTTGATAATGACATATGTGCACCACCCATTTAAAAAAATGTCTGTACACTTAAAAAACAGACAAAAACTTTAAAATAGAAGTTATTAACTTGTTAAAAAATCTTCCAAAAACTATCAGTTTGCAAAAAAATATAAAACATGCAAGACATTGTGATTAGTTTGAAAGAACAACTGATTTGTAACAAGAAATATGTAAAGTTTTCAATGAAACTAAAAGAAAAAACGAATTCTTGTGAAATTTCAACCAAAATAAATCTTAGTGAATGTAATTTGAAAGTGACTCAAGATAAAATATGAACAACCACTGATATGATTCTTCTATCTGATGCTTATATTTTGAGTTATCTTTTAGCGTTAAGAAATATTCAGGGGTGTCTGAATAGCTCAGTGAGTTAAGCGTCTGAATTCAGCACAGGTCATAATCTCGTGGTTTGTGAGTTGGAGCCCCACATCAGGATCTGTGCAGACAGCTCAGAGCCTGGAGCCTGCTTCAGATTTTGTGTCTCCATCTTTCTCGTAATGCCCCTACCCCATTTAGCCCATCCGCCTACCCAACACCGCTCCAGCAACCCTCAATTTGTTCTCTGTATTTAAGATTCTTTTATGGTTTATCCCCCTCTCTGTTTTTATATTATTTTTACTTCCCTTTCCTTATGTTCATCTGTTTTGTATCTTAAATCCACATATGAATGAAATCATATATTTGTCTTTCTCTGACTTATTTCACTTAGCATAGAGTGTATTATTCTAATTCCATCCATGGTGTTGCAAATCACAAGATTTCATTCTTTTTGATCACTGAGTAATAGTCCATTGTATATACATACATACACCACATATTCTTTATCCATTTATCAGATGATGGACATTTGGGCTCCTTCCACACTTTGACTATTGTCAATAGTGCTGCTATAAACATTGGGATACATGTGCCCTTTGGAATCAGCACTCCTGTATCCTTTGGATAAATACTTAGTACTGCAATTGCTGGGTTGTAGGGTAGTTCTATTTTTAAATTTTTGAGGAACTTCCATCCTATTTTCCATAGTGGCTGCACCAGTTGCATTCCCACCAGCAGTGAAAAAGAGTTCCTCTTTCTCTGCATCCTTGCCAAAATCTGCTGTTGCCTGAGTTATTAATTTTAGCCATTCTGACATAGGTGGTATCTCATTGTAGTTTTGATTGTATTTGCCTGAAACTGAGTAATGTTGAGCATTTTTTCATGTTTGTTAGCTATCTTGGATGTCTTCTTTGGAAAAGTATTTATTCATGTCTTTGCGCATTTCTTCACTGGAGACAGAAAAATTTTTACAATGCTAAGATTATTAAATGGGATTTTTAAAAGAAAGAGCAAATAGGATGGTTGGTTAAGAGAAAGACCAATTTTAATGGAGTGGAAACAAAAGCAGAGTCCAAAAGTTCAGTGATTCAAGAGAAATAAAATTCACAGGTTGAAATTAGAAACTGAATAGAAGAAAGTTTAACAAAAAATAGGACAATAACATCTAAAGCGTTGTTTCATTTAATTCTAATGACTCCATAGCCCTGTAGCCTACCTAATAACATCTCCATCTTACATTTAAAGAAATAGAAGTGTCTAGATAGCACAGGTAAATTACATAAAGTCACCAGGAAAACAGTCCTTATTAGAACATTGATGCCCTGGGGACCCTGGGTGGCTCAGTCAGTTAAGCATCCCAGTTTGACTCAGGTCATGATCTCACAGTTTGTGAGTTCAAGCCCCATGTTGGGCTCTGTGCTGACAGCTCAGAGCCTGACTCCTGTTTTGGAATCTGTGTCTCTTTCTCTCTCTGCCCTTCCCCTGCTCATTTCTGTCTCTGTCTCTCTCTTTAAAAAAATAAACATTTAAAAATTAAAAAAAAAAGAAAATTGATGGAAATTTTGGCTCAGAAAAATAGTCAATTAACCACATAAAGTTTCAATTTCAACCATTTTAAATGAATAGTACTATACAAACTACATCACCCACTAAGCACTCAGTGTTAAAGTAATGTGTTAAAATACATAAATAAATATAATATTAAATCTGATTAAACATAAATAAGTAAAGTGAAAAAAATTATAAAAGATGTAAAATATTGAATAGTCTATTTTGATCTTTTATGTATGCTGATAAAAATTTTTTGAAAGATTTTTCTGAAATGTCTGCTACTAATTTCTATATACATATATTAGTGAGAATCCTTTTCAAGTAAAAATGGCCTCTCTGTTTTAGTGCCATGTTTATTATTTTTTTATATGAAAAAAGGCACATACAAAAGACCTCCACCTTTAGAAAGCCATAGTGAATTACATTTTATTAATAATTGGTTTCCATATAAATAAACCAAAGAAGTCTAAGATCATTTATTTATTTTTAATTAAAAAGCAAATTGACTGAACATAATTGAACTTTGAAAATACACTTAAATCTGATTTTGATTAGTGAAATCTTTCTCATCAATAATTTAACTACTAAATTGATAAATCCCAAAGCATTTCTTTAAAAATCTCATTAGCATGCCTACATCCTCCTTCCCCTGTAATTCCTGTTTAATTATAGCTAAGTCTTTATTCAGATGCAACTCCAGAAAATTTTTTAAAAAGTAGTTCTCTAGCAGAGACGAGATCTAACTAAAGGTCACATGAAATTGTACAGGAAGCCTGGGGGCTGCTAGCGGGGACTTAAGACAGCAATGGTTGGGGAAGTGGTTCTTCCCAGATTTGTGAGAGTCCTGAATACTTCATGCTGGTGAAGTATTTTTCTTCTTCAGGAAAGAATTTTCATATTAACTGCCCATCAACTAATGACTTCTTTTTCTCACTTTCTTTGTCAAATTATTATTTTAATTGCTTCTTATAATTCATTATATAAAAAATAATGTATCCTGTTGTGGTCCCATACACTTTTTTCTAGGGATCTTTATTTTTATTAAAACTTTGATACACCTGCTGAAATCCAATAAGGAAAAATTTAAAAGAAAATAAAAGACACTGGGAGATAAATGCTGCAGCACTCTTTAGAGCACATCACTAAATATCAAATCTTTATCTGACACATCTTAGGTCTTCCTGCCTTTGGCCTCTGTCATCAAACTTCAGCTTTCCACTTCTTCTCAGAAAAGTAATAGCCTGGTGTTTGATCAGTGAATGCAATCACCTTTTATTCTCAGATTTGTCCCTCATTGAACTGCTGAGTTGTATGTAATCAGCCCAGCTTCCCTTAGATCAGCTTGACCAGCCCAGAAACTAATGTAATTTGTTAGACCACTCCTAAATTCAGTGTTGGGGATCCCATATCACACCACAACCTAATCTCTGCTCATTTTAAAAAATAAAATAATTCAATTTTGGCATTAACCATATATATTCTGCATTCATATAACAATTTTTCTCAAGTCCTCTTGAAATGCTTTTAAATATTTTTACATGTAACATTCTGAAATATGTAATTTCTACACTCATTCACTTTTATCTTGTAGCTTTACCTATTTTTTTCCAAGAGTAGACAAGGAATAAATACTACGTTAAAGAAATGGAATTTTTACTTCTCCTAATGGTATTTGTTTTTCTAGTGTAACAGTTATCATTTATTGGCTTCAATATGTTTGCAAAAAAAAAAAAAGGCTTGGATTCAAATTCACAGCTAAATATTAAAGCTGCTTCCAGTATCAGCCTATTAAAAATTAAAATACAATAAAATGAAACAAAACAATGACTTGAAGAGTCCAGAGTACTTGCTTTGCAGCTCAAATAATTATCAAACAAAGGAAGTGAAGCAATATTAATTAGTATAAACAACATAAAGATGCATACATTTCAAAATAAAACTCCCACATGCAATAACTTTTTAAACAAAATTGTGTTTCTTTTATTTAAGGTAAGGGATATATCAACAGATACAGTGTCTCTATTCCTAAGCAACCCCTAAATTTCCCTTTGTTGTCAATATTTGGAACAGATGATTTACCACTTTTATTTCTTGCATTCATACCTTGATGTCCTTTTGCTGAAGCAAATTCCCAAATTCCATCTTCTTTTACTTCTTTTATAAAAAATAAAGCTTAGTGAAGCTGAAGAAACTTTATAAATTCCTTCTTATTGCCAAAATTGTAGCTACTGCCCTGGACACCTCAGTTACACCAACTAACAAATTCACCCTTACTTCTTTTTACAAACATTGAACACAATTGGAACTTTTTTCTCTTTCTCTCTTTCTTTTTTTTTCATATACAAAGAATAGAATACTGAATAATATATATCAGATTGTTAAACTATTTCATACTTCAGGTCCTTATAAGATGTCTGAAGATTAATTTTCTTAGAAAAATATAGTCTTATGTAGAATTTGTACAGGATAGAATTCCATATAATTCAATAGTACCTTTTTCAGTAACAGTACAAGCCAGAGTATGATCTGAATAAAGGTTTGATGTTTGTTCTTATCGAGTATTTTTCTAAAGACTGCATAAAACTGCTACATTTAATGTATTACCTAGTCATAAATCTAAATAGAATAGTAAGATATTAGATTTTGGGAAGACCATGTAGATGATTTAGTACTATTTTCAAAGCAAGTAATATGTTATAATGGATAACGTGATATGACATGATACAATATGATGTTATAAGATTCCTGAAGATGATCTACTCTCTACTTGGGAAATCCAAGTCATTGGGTATAAGTATTTCAAAGAGTAGACAATGACTTTCTAAAAGTTAAAATTATTTGAGATTAATTTTACCTAATGAACTAATAACATTTCTTTATGGCAATCCAACCTTGGTCCTCTGCTCCCTCTAGAAGTGATTTTTTAGCTATTTCAATATATGGTTCACTCTTTATACCTTCACACTCTGTATGTTTGTTTTCACACTCTGAATCTCTGGGATTCTCTTGAACCCCTACTTGATAAAGTCCTTCAACTCATTCTTCAAATTCCAGTGGGTTCAAATATGTAGTCTTCTGCCCAGGACTCCTTCCCCACTCCATGCTAGGAGGAATTAATCCCACCGTCTACTGTGCCTCCATGGTCATTTTCTCCAAGACTCCTATAATTTCTGTGTCATTCGTTTATTCTTTCTGATTAAGTTGTAACAATAAAACAATAAAGGTAATCTGTAACTAATGAACCGAATTACAATCTAAGCTAATATTTTGTATTTCATGGGAACATTTATTTCCTGATTCTTTCTACGTTCTTTCAGTAGGTAGGAGTACTAGCAAGTGGCCTCATATGATAGGTTTTATTGCAAGGTTAATCAAAAATTTTAGGAGAATAGAAAACCATTTCTACCTTTTCTCTGTTAGTTAGGCTTCATGGATATCAAGGGATACCTTTAGGAAATTCAGCAATTTTAAGAATTTATGGCAGTTTATCATACCCTCAGAAGTATGCATTCTTTGCTTCCTTCTCAAATTCCCCATACTATTCATTTCTATTTATTTTATTCCTATTTTCTATTCCTTCCTATTTTTCTGTATCTGTTATAACAACAACAACAACAAAAAAGGACTATGATTGGTTTAGTTAATTACTACAGATCTATTCAATATACAGTTCATTCACTGTCAGGCAGAGTTCTCCTATCAGGCTACTGAATAAACCATAGCTACCAATTCCAGAATATATATGGTGACTTTTGGAAGAGCTCCAATTCCTATTAGGGCAATTGGAAGTGAATTATGTGACACAAAACATGAAAATATGTACACAGAGATGTTGGCTGCTTTCTTCTGGAGAGTGGTGCAGGGGTGGTATGGCACACCAGGTTTCATGTGCATCTAACAAAACATATTTACAACTTTCCTATTACACTTCACAAATTATTATTAACCAATTAAAATTTTCCCAACCATCATAGTGGTTCACCTTAACTAAATCTTTTAAAATTGGCCATAATTAGTTTAACGGGAGTTTAATATTTAAGACAAAAACACAAATAGCCATAATTGCCCAGCTCCCCAATACTCCATCCCAACATTCAGAATAAAAGACTCCTTGGTCTTAGTATGCCTACCATGGATAGATTTGACTATATAAAACAGAATAGATATATATATATATATATATATATATATATATATATATATATTTGGCTCATCATAAGTGTATCTATTCTTCCCTGATGTTCCTAAGCTGGGGAGAAGGAGAGTAGAGTTGCATCTCAGTACTTCAATATGATTGTATGGATTTCATGTCAAACACAGAAGCACCAGTCTATGTATAAGATTCAGACCATTTAAGTGCCTTCTTGGGTTTTTTTCTGTAAGAACATAGCAATATCAATACCCACCTCTCTTCCTCAAGGACTAGAAATTGAGTTCCTATATGTATTAGTGCCCCCCCCCATAGTAATAACAACAGAACAAGGCATTAACTAATGTCAATCCAACAAATTTATCTTACTTGGGGAGACAATTTTTAAAAAGTGAAATCTTTATTCCACCTAGGTACTGCTGCTGAAGTAATCTGATCTTTTGATGTATGATTATGAGACCAAAGTATAAAAGGGGAGAAAAAACATCAATAGTGAAAGCTTGGCTGTACTTCCATCACTTTTTCATTTCGGATGTCAAAATTATTAATCTCACATGGAATCGTAAGGAATATATACAACACTTTATTCCTTGATTATGTGCTTTCTCTTGTTAATATTGACATGAGGAAGATAGATTTTTATAGTGGATATTGATTTAGTCATAGGTATATCTTGATCATGGCTAGTAGGCCTTTCAGTTGGCCATGTAAATCCGTAGTTAATCTCTTCTTTAATTACTTTGCAATCATTTTGTTGATTCTAGCTTTTGTTTATTTGGCTTTTAATGTTTAATTTATAAAGGAAAGCAAGAGGACATAGTGAGGGACATAAACACAGCGTATACGCAAGTAGGTGAAGTTTCCTCTAGCAGAAACCCCGTTTACAACTAATATCCTCTATTTCTTCTCTTTGCTGGAAACATAATCTTAAGTTTAGTCAGAGGAGAATGACAGACAACCTGAATTCCAATTCCTCACTTAGTTAATGCGGGAGAATCATGTACTCATTGAGTACCTCAAAATGACTCACGGAGAATGACTGGAACATTGTAGGTTATTTCTTGATTGCCAGGGAAATATTGCTAAATCGTGAGGAATAAAAATTGAATAAAAGGTATTAGTCATCACCATCATCTTCATCGTTATTATCATTATGATAATAAAATTTCTTCCCTGCCCTAGGACAGTTTACACATTAACAAATTATATCCAACTGACATTGTGTCCTCATCATGGTTCTTAAATGGTAAGCGGGAAAATGACACAAGATAATTGAACAATTAAAGGGAATTTAGAAAATTGATGGGAGGAGGTATCAAGAAAAGGTAGTTCTCCGATAATCTCTGCCTAACACTTAGACTTTGTGCTAAAGAATTAAGTTTGGAAGTCATCAACATTTATTCTATATATAAAATGCCAAAACTTGTTTGACTGACTTTGTTGACTTGTTTGTTATTTGTTTGAGTTAACTGACAGATTGTGCCATATTTTTTTCTGTCAGTTTAATACATTTGTAAAGTGGCTCTAAATTGGAGAGTGCTTGCCTTGTTAAATTTTTGCTCACTCTTACAAAATGACACAATAATGACAGTATGGCCATAAATATACTGTTGAATAAATCTAAGAATATGTGTGTTCAGTATGAACTCAGCTTTAAAAAATAAACTGTGAACACTTAAACTCCAATCAGTCCTTATATTAATATTCCTGTCAGAGTCCTTTGACTAAAGAAAATCTAAAATTTACTTCCACACAATCCCTGAAAGTAAAGTTATTGGTTGATATGCCACAATCTCTTTATAATAGGCCATGATCTGAATATGAAAATTATTTTCTAAAATAAATGAAAATCTCAGATAAGTACTATAACTTATTAAGTATTCCTCAAAGGTTACATTGCAATTACTCTCTAATAGCTCTAAGTTTATGGCAGAAAATATTTGAGAAGAAGTAAATAGAATCATAAGTAGGAGTTGGCACTGTAGTTAAATTTTTATAAAAGTACTTATTAAACTAAAACTTGCTGTCATGGTACTTACTTCTGTAGTATGCAAAGACAAGTGATAAATACCCATGCACAAAAATCCTCTGATGTAATACCCATGAACTTTGATCAGTCAGATTTTAATTACTATGTATTATTTTATAAATAAAAGTGATTACTTCAAAAAATGTTGGACAAAAGTTCCTTTGAGTTTGAAAAATTGTATCTTTAATAATACACATATGAATGTAATGGTACTGTAGTGTTAAATACAGAGATCCTATATCTAAGGATAAAATTAATTTAGCTATAAATTGAAAACATGAAATTTAAGTCCGCAAAGAACTTTCTTCAGGTTCTCTCAGGCTACCCACTGATGTTAGATAGCTCTGTACATGCAAAATCATGTTACTACAGCTTTTTTTTAAGGGGTTAGGTGCATATCTGGAGTAATACATTTTCTCTAAATAAACAGACATTCATTCAAGACATTGGTGTTAAGATCTCTTGAAAGGGGAAGAAATCCTCTCTGGACCCTAAGACACTTAAGTCTGTGTCACACACTGCCCTGATGATCTCAAAAAGAGAGTTGTGTCTCAGTTTAAATATTCTTTGGGACTGTGTGTAGACAGGTGTCTCAAGTTCTGTCTCCCTAAGACTCAGGTCTAAGTTCACAAAAGCTGAGCTTTTATTCAGTTTCTCCAACAGTCTTGTCACTGTCACCCCAAAATACATCACATCCCCAATAACTGTCAGTGGGGTCTTTCACCAAACGCTTGTCTTTTTTTTTTTTTTTTTCAGTTGCTCATCATATGCTCCCAGTTTCCAATCAGCTAATCTGTGTATATTTTGAATTTTTCTAGACTCTAAGACTGTTGTTTGTATCTATACATTCTAAGTTTTTCCTAACTTTAGAGAATATCTCTGAGGAGGATACTGGATAATTATTTGTTTATTCATTGGAGTAAGTGATAGTCTAACTTTGTGTTTTGTTTGGGTGCTTATATAAAAAGGGTAAAAGCACATATAGTCTTTTACTGAAATAACACCTTAAGCAACTCCACAAAGTACCTCTCATTCTTTCTTCCATAGTTTCTGCTTTGTTAATTAATTACATGGTTTCCTTGTGTTATGCCTTTCTGTAATTTACTTTAAAATAAATTTAATTGTTGCATATTAAAAATTTTTAATATTTATTTATTTTTGAAGGAGAGGGAGACAGAGCATGAGCAGGAGACGGAAAGAGATAGAGAGGGAGACACAGAATCTGAAGCAGGCTCCAGGCTCTGAGCTGCCAGCACAGAGCCCGATGTGGGGCTCAGACCCACAAGCTGTGAAATCATGACTGGAGCTGAAGTTGGACCCTTAATCGACTGAGCCACCCACGTGCCCCTTGTCACATATTTTTAAATTAAATTGCAACAAATTCTTCAACATTTTTCTGTAGCATTAATCTTTTATCTTTAAGAATACACATACATGAGATCCTAAGCCTAATGATAAAATTGATTTTACCATCTTGTTGTTTTATTATATTTGTTTATAAATAAAACTACATTTTATATCATTAAACTGAGATTAGTGCTCAATGATCTATGTTTATGGGATTGGCTGCCAAAATTCTGTCTAAATCAATATTCATCCTTACTATCAAGAATTTAATGGCGTACATAGAAGTGGAAGCTAAAATTTTCAGTTATGCGCAGGAGAACACAGGTGTTTCCATTTAAAATTTGAGAAATTTTAATTTACTTATCTTACTTAAAAGTAATAAGACTATCTGACTATTTATAAATCTACAATATTCCATTGTGCAGTTAAATTAATTAGCATGGGAGGAATGCACTTTAATATTATTTTCTAATATAGTCCCTTTTTATTGCATCTTTGAATGTAAAGTGTGTATATGAGAGGTGAATAGGTGCCCAATATGTATGTCACATTTAAAAGACAGAAACCAGACAGGTAGCTTTAATTAATAGATAGACTCTTTGGCAGTGGGCTATAAATATAATAGTAAATGTAATAACTCTGGAAATGTTTGCATATGAAACTCCAAAAGGATCTTTAGAAGCAAACCTGAGATAATCTCAAAACCCTGGGCCTTGACCAGCTCTGGACTCAGGAGGAGAAGCAATCACGGAGCCACACACTCCCTTGCCAAATGAACTGTGTTCGGAAAGAAAATGAGCATCAGTTGTATTGTTGCGAAGCAGCAAGACTTGAGCGATTTTAAATGACACTTGACCTGAATAATAATCTTTATGGTTTTTTAAATCTCACAACAGCAGCTCCTAAATTTATTTTTCTTTCTTCTTTTTTTAAACATTCTCCTCTATGGAATAGATTGACTTTGATAACTGAAATATTTTCAACTATACAAACACAAACACTTTATATAAACTGTCTTCTGTGAATACTCTGCCTAGATCTCTAGCAAGGTGAGGAGAGAAAAATGTATCTGAAAATTGCTATCCTCCTTTATCTCTTGAAACCATATTCTTTGTCTGATATAGTATGAAGTCTAAGTCAGATATGACAGCAAGACCCAATAAATTGAAGAGAATATGGAGAGCTGGCACAACTTGTTATAGTATTAGCTCTGGCAGTGTTACTATTGCCTTTCAATTTTAACATCTACACAAAGAGGAAAATCATAAAATCACAAAAAAATGATGGCGAGAGTATTGCACTGGAAGATCGTACAATATGTACGCCAATCCTATAAACAAGAGTTGTTTCAGTGGAGTGTCACAACCTACAAAATACACCGTTTTATTAATAAATAATCCAGTTTCCTATGAAAAAACATAAAGACAGTTATTGCCATAAATCTGAGATTGCAATCGTCACTATAAGTCCGGGTTAGTGAGTACATTTGAATTTGATAAAAAGCAAAGACACTTGGAAATTTAATTGTTATGTGCAGCTTTATCACAGGCACAGGAAAAAAATCCAGTTGACATTTTCAATACTGAAGTTTATTTGACAGTCTTCCATTTGTACTTTTCCCATCCACGTTGAGGACGGAGGCCAGAAATTAGGAATTTGAAAACCACCTTCATAGATGATATCATTACACATAGAGTTTATTTTTAAGGAATCATCTTTATTCCCTTTTTGCAACTAAGTAACCAAGCTAGAAAAAAATTTTAAATCATTTTAATGATCAAAATTATTTTATCACCATACGCTAATATATTCTAATGGGGTGAGATAAGGGTAACATATTTTTGACCTCATGTGTCAAATTTTGGCCAAAGATAAACTATGTAATTTGCATATCTCTGTAGGTAATTTTAAAGATATAAATAGAATATTAGTGTATCTTTATGCATTCTAAAAATAAAATTAATATTTGATGCATGCCTACTCTAAAGATTTTTTTTTGCTCTACTATAAAATTTGAATTTTCATGTTGTACTGAATGTGTGAAAGAGTCTATTCTTTGGAAATACAAAGTCTCTACATCTTCCTTAAGTTCCAATTATAAAATTTAGTGTGCATTTTTTCAATTTCAGATGTTGCTCCTGTCTTGTTTTTGGCAGAAACGTATATTTCAGCTTATGTTACAGGAATTGCACACATAAAATTCAAAAATACTTATTGCTGGTCCTCCAAAACATGTTGTAGGTAAAATAGTTAACTTGTGATAACTACAGTTAATGCTTAATGGTACCCACACCTTAAGTCATTTGTAATTTAATGGTTTATGTCATTGAATCACTCCTATCTTACCTAAAATTAAAATATAACTATAACTATATGTATATATATATTTCTGGCATCAGACAGAATTAATATTATCATTTGACTAACTTTGAAAACATTTACGAAGACATGAGATACTAATATTTTTATTTTTTTGTAATTTCTGAAATGTTCACCAAAAATTAATTAAGCACTGCTATAATGAGGTAGCATGGATTTAAAGATTGATAATAATGACAAGCAGATTGCAGTGCTAAGGATTCATGAATAAGCATGCCAAAAGAGTGGACATTACTCATTTATGTCTCCTTCATTCCCGATGGAAGCCTGCCAAGACATCCTTCTTTAATAAATCTCATGGAGAGTGAGGTATCCACAGGACGTGGTTGCCAGAAAACTATGGATTCTCTTCCTTTTATACCAGGTGTCAGCAAACTATAGTCCACAGGTGGAATCTGGCCCTCTACCTGTTTTTGTAAATAAAGTTTTATTGGAACACATCCATGCCTGCTCATTTACATATGGCCTATGGCTGCTTTCACTTTATAATAGCGTGGCCTTTTAGTTGTACTAGAAACCACATGGTCCACAAAGCCTAAAGTATTTATTATCTAGTTCTTTAAATAGAACGTTTGCTGACACCTATTTTATATTGTTAAATTGAGGAAAGGACTATATAAATGCTCACTGGTCTACATAATACCAAGGCCAGCACTTACTGTGTTACAGTTGCATTATTCTATTTCTATTTCATTCCCTGTGGTAGGTCAAGAAGATGTTGGGTGATGGTCCACTAAAAGCCATTCCTTTGGTTGAGACATGGGCATCCATCCTTTATTCCTCACCAATTCCTAATTCTCACTGACACATCGAGATGTCACCTTTTTAACATAGCAACAGCATATCCCCCTCCAAAAAAAAAAAAAAAAAAGCCCTACAAAATGAAAATTGAAATATTAATTATTATGGCAACATTGTTTAGATAAACCAGCAAACCCAACTGAATTTTGCAGCTCTAGAAGCAGTTGAAGGGCTTAACTGCTCACTACGTAATTTTAAGGCTAGAACTATTTGACCTATGCCTGACAGGCATTTCTCTCACTTTTAGTTCAAAATTTCTTTTTTATATGAAACTCAACATCAAGGATGCTTTGTTTGTATAGTAACCTATTGAAAAGTGGATGGAGTAGCAAGACAATGATGGTCTATGTATGATTAAGAACATCATCCTCAGGAAGTCAGCTCAGTGACAGATTGACTGGCTCAGCCTCACTAGTAAACAGACAAGCAGAGCTTGACAAGATATGATAAACAGGAGCTCAGCTATCTCAGTATTGAGGGTCTGGGTTATTCCACCAGATAAGTCATATGGACCAGTAAATATGCTCATGACTGGTGAGAAGAATATAGAATGGTGGTACAGGACAGGGGTAGTGAATATCACCTGTGTCCTTGAGATCAACTGCACATCAGGACTGTGTCTTTCTAAACCTTTCCTTGTAAGTTCCTCACGGCACAATATAAGACCAACAAGACTCCTGGAAAATCTGTTTCTAGGTGGGACAAATTTACATTAAGAAGCAAGTAGGCTTTAGCTACACTCACTGTATTAGATAATTGGGTCTTGTCTCATATCCTCTCTTTAGGGACAGATCCCCATCCTTCATTTGCTGAGGATAACAGTAGCTGATTGCTCACAGCTCTACCCTTCATTTGGAAAGTGCCCTTGATTTGAAGGAACTTCATCATACTTCATGGTTATGACCTCCTAGGAGACACAGTCAGGGGCAATAATACAGGTACATGATAACTCCAAAGTCTCCCATAGATTTGATTAAGGTGTGATTTGCAATATAATAGCATCTCCTTCTACCAGATTGTGCCTTCATCACTTCCTTGCAGCTGTATCTACAAAGAACACACCCCAGTCTTCTTCCTGCTTATAATTCTACATCTCAGAGTTGATAGGAACTAGTCTAGGGAACTAGTCTAGACAGGTAGAGATATTTCACATTTATATTCCTCCCATTATTCTTGATAAATCACAAGACCATTATTTCCGATCCTGCTAAATAGGTCAAAAAAGCCCCACAAACTTTAAAGTTCTTTCCCAAGAACGACAACTTAAATTTGGCTGAAGTTCATTTTATAAGTTCTTGTTGTTAGTTACTTTTTAATGTTGTATGAATACAAGTAAGTGCTAGAGATGGTTAGCGATATTCATGTGGGGCTCAGAAGTATTTAGCTGGTAAATGAATCCTTTTGTAAATGAGATGACCTGTGGAGATAGTACAGAGTGAGGAGAGATGTGTCTGGGATTCGATTTTATGACATTATATCATTTAATGAACAGTAAAGCAGAATGTGTTTTTATGAGTATGATAGAGACCAGAGAAGGAGTTGGGAAGCAAAGATGCTTTTTATTATGATTAAACAATTTAAAATACACAAAATTGTAAGCACTTAATGAGCCCTACATACATGTAAGCTATAATTGTTATTGGATGGAGGAGAGGATGCTATAAAAAATTCATGAGCTTCATGGAAGTGATGCTTTTTACAAGAAGTTAGGGAAATGACAGTCTTGAAACAGCAAAGGTGAATAAGAAGAATGTTAACCCATTTTCCCACAATGAGGTATATGATGTTTGAGAAAATCAACAGGTCCCACTTTAAAGGCTGCAGGTGAGGAAATGTGTTCTGGAGAGAGCCTCTGAGGAGGTGACGTGACCTTAGACATGTCTGGTGATAATGAAGAGGGCCTAGCTGAATGTTGGGAAGGATAAGGAGTGGAGAACTGGAAAGTATATACTATCATCAGGATGGTGATGTGGACATGAATTGACCTGGAGACATATACTTCGGAAATAGAATCTGTAGTAAGATAAAAATTGGGGTTGAATCTAAACTGCTTTTCTGAGGAGGGATACCATGGACCTCATGGGGTAGAACACTTGGCATGCACATGGGTCTGAGGAGCAGTAGCACCTTACCTTTGGCTCGTTAGGACGGGGATGAGGTGATGTGGCAAGTGGTTGCTATGTCTGCATCCTCATGGCTTCTGGGATTGTGGCTCCAGTGACTATAGACTCTGCACTAGAGGGGGAATTCTGTATCTCATGTTTAATATATTTATTCCTAGTCATTCAAACAGGAAGTAAAATTTAGATTAAAGACAAGGAAAATGTCTTTAGAGACTATGAGAATGTGGATTTTATCTGCCTGTTTCAGGTCTCTTTTGCTTCTTTTATTTTGATCTCTTTTTTTAAATTTATTTATTTATTTTGAGATAGGGAGCATGAACAGGGGAGGGGCAGAGAGGGACAGAGAGAGAGAAAAAAAGTCCCAAGCAGGCTCTGTGCTGTCAGCACGGAGCCAGATGTGGAGCTCAATCTCATGAACTGTGAGATCGTGACCAGAGCGGGAATCAAGAGTTGACCTCTTAACCGACTGAGTGAGTCACGCAGGTGCCCCTCTTTCACTTCTTTTGTCTCCATAATCTTTGTCTTCTAGAATTACATAATCTTTTCTCCCAATGTAAGAAGAGTAAGAAGAACGATTTCCTTAACTAAATGGCAAATGAGAAGGTAGGCGCTTGTCTTCTTCTAAATTTCTTAATTTATCAAATTCATAAAATAACAGTACTTTAGAAACTGTGTACCCAGTGGTTTTTAGAAATGATCCATTTTAATTTTTATATCACCATGAGTGATAATGATTAGATCTTTTTAAATTTTTAATACACAAAAAAACTGAGACTAAAACACACAGTGCAACGTGTCTTAGATAACAATGGTTGTTTCTTTTTTTTTTTTTTTTCTCCATTTGGTTTCTGCTCTTATAAGTCCTACATGGCACATCATTAATGTTCTCTCAAAAGTTCCATTAATATTATTACATGAATGGCCTTAACCTTTGATATACTATTACCTAGCACTAGTATCTGAATTGTCCTGCCACTATATAACCCACTGCCCATTTTTATCCTTCAAAAATTCAAAATCTATTTGATCCAGCCTCTAATAGTCATCTTATTATACCTGAACTTTTTGTGATGACAAATGCCAATTCTTTGTACATATCCATTGCCATGTTTTACTTCCAACACTCTCCATAGACATAAATCCATTTGACTCTTAATAAGTCATATCTTCTAAATCTGATTTTATCTAATATTTAAAATATGAATGGGATGACAATTCCTACTTTCCTTTTTCATTTCCAGTCCAATAATAATTGACTCCTTTACTAGCCTGAAGTCCATTGTCAACCAATTTATTCTTGGCCTTCTTTTTGAAGCAAGAAGTCTAGAGCAAGGCAAATATATCTTTGAATCTAATGAGTATCACACGGCATTTAGGAATGTAACCTCTAAAGCCAAATGATCTATACTTGAATTCAAAATTATGTAACAACTTTGTTCCTGAGTTCTCTTTTCTAAAAGTGGAGACAGCTACTGCATACCATGCTTGTGGTAAAGGTAAGTAGAGATAATGAGTGTCAAGGTATCTTAGAAAGCCCAGTACATATGAATCCCCTTTAAGTCCCAAGAGCTAAATGAGATAATTCTTATGAAGTGCCACACAGTCAACATTCAACAAATGGTATATTCTAAAATCAATAACACTAATAATAGTAACCTGTCTATGGACACAATAATATTTACCTCACAAGATGTTCTCAAGGTTGGCAATAAGTTCTATGAAGCAGCCATCACAGTGCTTGGTTCATGATGGATGCCCAATAATAGGCCACCATTATTAGCACCCTAGTCTCTCTTGCCTCTAATTATTGTGTTCATCAATCAATATACTTCCGGTCCACAAAAAAAAAAACCACAAACCCCAAAACCAGAAGAATAAACCAAACCAAAAAAAAAAACAAAAACATTTCTTGAGTTTTATTTGGGAATTATAGAAGTGAAAAAGAAAAACTAAATCCACTGCAAAGTCATGTTGTCATAACTTTAATTGGGACTTTACTTTTGTTCTAGAATTCATTTATTAAGCCCTAAGACTGTTTCCTTAATGTTATTTTTTTCAATATTTTTACCAGAAATTGTAATAATATTTTTATTTTTATTATTTTTTTGGAATTTCTTTTATTTTTAAAATATTTTTATAATTTATTTATTTTTTTAATTTACATCCAAGTTAGATAGCATATAGTGCAACTATGATTTCAGGAGTAGATTCCTTAATGCCCTTTACCCATTTAGCCCATCCCCCCCATCCCTCCAGCAGCCCTCTGTTTGTTCTCTATATGTAAGAGTCTCTTATGTTTTGTCCCCCTCTCTGTTTTTGTATTATTTTTGCTTCCTTTCCCTTATGTTAATCTGTTTTGTATCTTAAAGTCTTCATATGAGTGAAGTCCTATGATATTTGTCTTTCTCTGACTGACTAATTTCATTTAGCATAATACCCTCTACTTCCATCCACATAGTTGCAAATGGCAAGATTTTATTCTTTTTGATTGCCAAGTAATACCTCATTGTATATGTATACCACATCTTCTTTGTCCATTTATATATCGATGGACATTTGAGCTCTTACTTTGACTATTGCCAATAGTACTGGTATAAACTTTGGAGTGCATGTGCCTCTTCAAAGCAGCATACCTGTATCCCTCGGAAAAAAATCCTAATACTGCAATTGGTGGGTCATTGGGTAGTTCTATTTTTAATTTTTTGAGGAACATCCATACTGTTTTCAAGAGTGGCTGCACCAGTTTGCATTCCCACCAGCAGTGCAGAAGAGATCCTCTTTCTCTGCAATCCTCGCCAACATCGGTTGTTTGCCTGAGTTGTTAATTTTAGTCATTCTGTCTGGTGTAAGCTGCTATTTCATTGTGGTTTTGATTTGCATTTCCCTGATGATGAGCGACATTGAGCATATATTCATGTATTGGTTGGCCATCTGGATGTCTTCTGTGGAAAAGTGTCTATTCATATCTTTTGCCCATTCTTTTTCATTGGATTATTTGGGTTTTTTTGGGTGTTGAGTTTGATAAATTCTTTATAGATTTTGGATAATAACCCTCTATCTGATATGTTGTTTGCAAATATCTTCTCCCATTCCATCAGTTGCCTTTTAGTTTTGTTAATTGTTTTCTTTGCTGTGCAGAAGCTTTTTATTTTGATGAGGTTCCAATAGTTCACTTTTGCTTTTGTTTCCCTTGCCTCTGGAGACGTGTTGAATAAGAAGTTACTGTGGCTGAGGTCAAAGAGGTTTTTGCCTGCTTTCTCCTCTAGGATTTTGATGGTTCCTTTCTTATGTTTAGGTCTTTCATCCATTTTGAATTGCTTTTTGTATATGGTGTAACAAAGTGGTCCATGTTCATTTTCCTGCTTTTCACTGTCCAGTTTTTCCAGCACCATTTGCTGAAGAGGCTGTCGTTATTCCGTTGGATATTTTTTCCTATTTTGTCAAAGATTTGTTGGCCATACATTTGTGGGTCCATTTCTGGGTTCTCTATTCTGTTCCTTTGATCTAAGTGCCTGTTTTCCTGCCAGTACGAGACTGTCTTGATGATTACAGTTTTGTAACACAGCTTGAAATCCAGGATTGTGATGCCTCAGCTTTGGTTTTCCTTTTCAAGACTGCTTTGGCTCTTCAGGGTCTTTTCTGGTTCCATACAAATTTTAGGATTGTTTGTTCTAGCTGTGAAGAATGCTAGTGTTATTTTGATAAGAATTGCCGATTCCTTATAATATTAATGATGAAATCTGCTCAAAAGATTTGTTTTCTCCATGCTTTAATGCTTCTCATTAATTGCAAGGAGATGACATTTTTTAATAGACTACTTTTAGAGCCGTTTTAGGTTCACAGAAAAGATGGGAGGAAGGTACAAAAATTTCTTATATACTCATGCCCTATATGTACACAACAATTTTTACATTGCTAAAAGATCAAATTTAAAATGTTTTAAAAATGTTTTTTATTTATTTCTGAGAGAGAGACAGAGACAGCATGAGCAGGGGAGGGTCAGAGAGAGAGGGAGATACAGAATCTGAAACAGGCTCCAATCTCTGAGCTAGCTGTCAGCACAGAGCCCAACGCAGGGCTTGAACCCATGAACCATGAGATGGTGACCTGAGCTGAAGTCGGACCCTTAACCGACTGAGCCACCCAGGTACCCTTAAAAGATCAAGTTTAAATGGCATGACTTCCCCAATACACATCTGCATCATCCAAAATACTTGTCTTTTTAAAAAAAAATTTTTGTGTCTTTATTTTATTTTTGAGAGACAGAGACAGAGAGTGAGTGGGGGAGGGGCAAAGAGAGAGGGATACACAGAATGTGAAGCAAGCTCCAGGCTCTGAGCTGTCAGCACAGAGCCCGACACGGGGCTCAAACTCACAGACTGTGAGATCATGACCTGAGCCAAAGTCAGACACTTAGCCGACTGAGCCACCCAGGCACCCCCCCAAAATACTTCAGTCTGTATAATAGTCTTTCTTCCTTTTATATGTTCTCAGAGGCATTTATGTACTGCTGTCTAAAGGTAAAGTTTCTTCAATTCCATTTTCTTCTTCATTACTCTGGGGACTTGCTCCTTCAATTATCCCTGAACAGTGCAAAAAATCTAATCTGTCCCTCTGAACTGGTCTCTAACCTTTCACTCTCCAATGTCTAAAGCTTTGAAATATCTTCATATGATACTTAGGTTTCCTTCTCCTCTATTTCATTTTCACATCCAAAGTTTTTAAACAATTAGTATAAACTGACTATATTTATTTTGTAAACTTTTTAAATATTTATTTTTGAGAGAGAGAGAGAGAGAGCAAGAACAAAGGAGGGGCAGAGAGACAGAGAGAGAGAGAAATAGAATCCGATGAAAGCTCCAGGCTCTGAGGTGTCAACACAGAGCCCGACATGGGGCTTGAAGCCACCAATCATGAGATCATGACCTGAGCTGAAGTCGGACGCTTTACTGAATGAGCCACCCAGCGCCCTTGACTGCTTTTATTTAATCACCAACTCTTGACTTCTTAAGAAACATTAACATGTTTTGGCTTCTAAGGAAGCTTCTCTTTCAAAAGTTACTCATTACCTCTTCATATCAAAACTCGGTGTTCTCTCAACCTGTCCTCTCCTTAGAACTCTCTTTAGCATTTGACCACTTAAAACACTCTAGGAACAGCATAAGGAAAGGCATTAAAAACAAGGAAGCATGTATGTTTTCTGGAAACATATCCAAATTTAGCCCCCAAATTTATAAGAACCAGGAACACGAGAATCAGTTAGAGTTAGAAAAAAAGAACTTTCTACCATGAGATGTCACTGTCTAAATACTTATTGTGTACAGGGCCAGCGATCAAGCTTGCATTTAACCTGGTTATGTGTGTATATGTGAAATAGGCATAATTAGCTCAAATCAACAAACAGTTGGCAGTCATTACTAAGCTGGCTGGTTTTCCTCCCTATGACTTCAATATTATTGATTAAAATAACAAATTAAAATGAATGTGAAGAGGCCTGTGAAAGACGCTCAACACAGCTGGAAATATGAGAGCAGTGAGTCATCAGAAGAACAAAACTTTTAAACACTGTTCTTGGAAGTATGACTACATCAAATTATCCTTGGCAGTAACTGATTACTAGCAATTGATAATTGTTAATACCATATAAAATCATCTACCTTAGTGCTTGATATGGAAAGTCAGTATCACATTTATACAGAACTACAATAGTAGATGTAAGGATGGATTTCAGTAAAATAAGCAGTAATTTCTGAGCAAAAATGAGCTCCTTGCATCAAAAGTCAATTTTCCATGTGCTAAACATAAATACAGCTTTATCCTGAGATAGGAGAACATGGAAGAAAAGTGCTCCATAAGTTCTTACAAAGCAATAGTTATACAAAAGTCTTTTAAAAAATTTTTTTAACGTCTTTATTTTATTTTGAGAGACAGAGACAGAGGGCAAGCAGAGGAGGGGCAGAGAGAGAGGGAGACACAGAATCCGAAGCAGGCTCCAGGCTCTGAGCTGTCAGCACAGAGCCTGATGCAGGGCTCAAACTCACGAACCATGAGATCATGACCTGAGCGGAAGTCAGACGCTTAACTGACTGAGCCACCCAGGTGCCCCACAAAAGTCTTTTTTAAACACAGGGTTTGGAGTATGTGTAATGTACGCTAAATAAAGGTATTTTGTACCATTTGAGAGAGAACACTTCAGAAAAATAAGCATTAGTTGTAGAATAGTTCTTTTGCTTTTGACTGGTAATCTGTTCCAAGCAGTATTTAAAGGACACAAAATAGACAGTTTAATATCTAGGAATATTAAATCATTGATAAAATGATTTTGTGCACTTGAATCAATGACTATAATTAATTATGATTTGTATTTTTTAGGAAAAGAGTGAAATTTGAAATGAAAACTAAAAGAAAATAACAGTGATTTGGAAACTAATGGAATTGTTAATAATTGAATGGCTATTTTTGTTTAATTTTTTTAAATTAAAGTTTACTAATACTAATATTACCTGAGATTTGTAGAATAGACCTGGAATGCATTTCCACATACTTAAAAAAAAATTTTTTTTTAATGTTTATTTATTTTTGAGAAAGAGAAATAGAGACACAGAGTGAGAGCGGGTCAGGGACAGAGAGAGAGAGAGAGAGCACAGAATTTGAAGCAGGCTCCAGGCTCTGAGATGTCAGCACAGAGCCCAACACAGGGCTTGAACCCATAAACTGTGAGAACCCAGAACCTGAACTGAAGTCAGATGCTCAACCGACGGAGCCACCCAGGTGCCCCAGCATTTTAAGATGTAGCCAAAATTCACATGAAGTTGTGATTTATATATATATATATATATATACACACACACATATACACTTCAACTTTTCCTAATGTATATTGAAGAAACATATAAATGTGAATTTTTTAAGGTTCATGCCACCTAAAATCATCTTGTATAGAAACTAATTGTGAGAGGAGAGAGAAATAATTCTTAAGAAATTGACTGTCATAGTCAGGTTGGGCTGTTATAACAAAATATCATAGATTGAGTAGCTGAAAAACAGACATTTATTTCTCATAATTCTGGAGGCTAGAAAGTCCCAGATCAAGTTGTTGGCAGATTCTGTTTTTGGTAAAAACCCTCTTTCTGGTCTGTAGATGGCTACCTTCTCACTGTGCGTTCATATGGGGAAAAGACAGTACTGGTCTCTTTTCCTCTTAGAAGAACACTAATCCCAGCAGAGGCTCATCCCTATGACCTCATCTGCCCCTAATTATCTTCCAAACTTTACCTACAAATACCAACATATTGAGGGTTATGGCTTTAACATATGACATCTGGTGGGGTGGGGAGGCACACAAACATTGAGTCCATAACTCTGCTTTCCATGCATTTGAATAAATACTCAGTAACATTTTAATTGAAGTGTGCATTTTCTCAATATAGCATCAAAGATGATATTATAACTTTAAACTTTATACCCAATTCTATGCTATTATTTTTGTGCCAAATGGAGTTTGGTATACTATGCAATTTTCCTATTTATTTGTGCATCACATTGGTTCTTTTTTTCCAGGTAGGCTTCTTGCCCAATGTGGAACCCAATAGGGGCCATGAATTCACAACCCTGAGATCAAGACCTGAGCGAAGATCAAGAATGCTGCTTAACGGACTAAGCCACCTTGGCATTTTAAACTGGGTTTAACATTCTAATCTCTGTTGTCATTTCACAACATAATACTATCAAAGTTAACAAATGTGTCTTAACATCTAGTAACAGAATAAAGACCAAATGTTCTCCCTGCTTTATTTGATTATCTCAGTAATATTATCAAATGAAAAGTGGCTCAACTTGTCAATAATGAGTGGTGGTGGAGGGGTGTGAAATGAATCTGGAAATGTGAGTAATATTATACCATGGAAGTGACTGAGGGCAAATGATGAACATGAACTGTTAAAACACAACCTAAGTCTTTTCATAATATAAGATTTAACTTTTAAGTCATCTTATTTTGATATAATTTGTATACAATAAATTTGACCCAGTTTAAGTGGAAGTTTGATAAGTTTGGACAAATGTATACACCCATGTAATTGCAACTCTAATCAAGAAGTATAACTTTTCACATTGCAACATTGTTCCTTCAAGCCTTTTACTCTCTACTATATGGAATTTTTGCCTGAGACTTTCATATAAATGGAATGATATAGTATGTGCATTTTTCTATTTCTTATTTTCAGCATAATGTTTTTGGAATCCATTCACAGTGCTTTTATATCAGTTGTTCATTTCTTAATCAATAATTAGGATTCCTTTTTTATAAACACAGCACAGTTTGTTTAAGAATTCACTTTCTGATAGACTTTTAGGACTGTACCAATTCTGAGCTGTTATGTATAAACTGATTCTGAAGCATCACCCTCAAGTTTTGGTGAGAAAGCAAGTTTTGCTTTGCTTGGGTAAATACCCAGAGTGGGATTTTTGGGCCATATGATGGTTATGTTAAATTTGTAAGAAACTGTCTGACCCTTTTACAATGTGTTTGTGCCATGATATACATCAGCATTGGATCAGACAGAGGTGTAGTTATATCACAACCTCACTAACACTTGAATTCTCAGTCTTTTTAAAATTTTAAGCTATTGCTGTAATCATGTGGTGGTATCTCACTGGGGTATTAATTTACATTTCCTTGATGCCTAATAGTATTAAACAGCTTCTGAAGAGTTTCTTTCATGATGTTTCTTTAATGTTCTTTGCATATTTTTTTATTATCTTCTTATTGGATTCTAAGAGTTTTTATATATTCTGGATGCAAGTCTTTTATCAAAGATATGAATATTTTTCCCGATCTGTGTTTTGCATTGTCATTTTGTTAATGAAATGGTAAATTTTGAAGAGCAACATATTTTTCTTAAATTTTGACAAAGTGTACTTAGCAATTATTTCTTTCAAGTTTGGTGCTTTTTGTGTACTGTTTAAGCCATTTTGCCTACCCCAAACATTTTCTTCTATGTTTTCTTCTAGAAGTTTTATCATTGTTGCTTTGAGATCTGGGTTTATAACTCATTTTGAGTTACATTTTATGTATTGCATGATGTAGAGATTGAGATATATATGTAGCACGAAAACCATACCACATTGTTTCAAAGTAATTCTTGAAATAACGATTTCCCTATTTAATCACCTTAGCATCTTTTTAAAAATTACTTCATCATGTATGTGTGGCTATATTTCTCTAATCTCTACCTTTATGTCCATCTTATGAACAACACCATAAATTATTGTTTAATTTGACTTTATGGTAAGTTTTAAAATTGAGATATTTAAGTTCTCCAACTCTGTCCTTTGCATTTAAGATTCTGTCTGCTGTACTATTTCATTTTCAAATACTTATAGATTCTAGAAGAAGCTTATAAATTTCTACCGAAAAAAAAAAAAAAAGCCTGCAGGGATTTCTCTTGGGATTGTACAGAACCTATAGATCAATTTGAAAATAAGAATCATGTTTACAATACTGAGTTTCCCAATTTATGAACATGGTGTACATCTTACTGCAATGGTTAAATATGTGTCAACTTAGCTAGGCTACAGTACCCAGTTGTTTAGTTAAACTTCATTCTGAATGTGAAGATATTTTCATAAGGTTATTCACTTGTAATCAGTAGATTTCTGAGTAAAGCAAATTATGATTGAACCTCATCTAATCAACTGAAAGCCTTAAGAAAAACAACCTAGGATCCCCATAAAGGGAGTATTCAAGCCTTCAGATTCAAGACTGCCATATTAACTCTTGACAGAAATTTCAGTATGTTGCCCTGTCTTACAAATTTTGGATCCACCAGCCCCATCAAATGAGTGAGCTAATTCCTTAAAATAAATTCCTTTCTTTATTTACATACATCCTATTGGTTCTGTTTTTCTGGAGGACCTGACTGATAAATTCTCTTTTCTTCGCTTTTTTTTAGGATTTAATTTCTTTCAGAAAATTTGTTTTAAATCTTCACTGTTGAAAATATCACACATGGTATTCAAAATTTATCTCAAGGCATCCAAAGCATTGTATGTTTTGATGCTATTGTTAACAATATTTTTAATTTTATTTGTTTGTTGCTAGTATAAGGAAATTCAACTAATTTGTGTTATTTTCAAATTGCATTATTCAACTTTTCTAAATACACTTATTTGTTTAGTCCATATTAATAGATGCCCTAGGATTATTTCTGTGTATGAATATTTTTTCTACAAAAAAGACAAATTACTTCTTTATTCCCAATTGTATACGTTTTATTGTTTTTTCTTTTCTAATCCAGAAAGGCTTTTAATCCAAGCCTTAGAAAAAATGATCAGTTCTTGATTGTGTTATGAGAAATGACTCATAGAAATAAAAATAATGTTGATACTGAGAAGAGAAAGAACAGTATTAAAGAAAAATTTATGGCCATATTTGATTCTACGAATGACTTGGACCTTTTCATATATCTTTACATACCTAAAATAAAAGACAAATTCAATACAATATTTCTGCAATAATTTCAAGCCTCTTGATTATATTTTTACATCTCTTTAAAGATGTATTTTTATCCATATCAGAAATCAAATATTTATCCAATATAGACATGCATTCAAAAAGAATGTGTGCTCTTTTAACCTTTGAGAACTTTCTAAAACTAATATAGCAGTTCCATAAAAGCAAGAAAGAAAGCAAATTTTTTTAGTTGTGATTTATTTTCAAAGTTGATCAGTAATCATCATCATGCAAAAAATGGCAGAATACAGTGACATAAATGGGTTGAGAAAAAGAAGAAAGAAATAGCAACTGTTTGTACAGCATAGTCTCTTTTGATACAGGCGGTAGGTGTTGGCAATGGGCACGATAGCCTAAGAGTTACTATCATGAACCCTGGAGTCAAATCACCTGGTTCACACTCTGTCTCTCTCACTCCTTGATCACTCTTGATTCCTGTGCTTCAGGTTTTTTCATATGCAAAATGCAGATAATTTTTGTATCAACCTCATAGAGTTAGAGTGCCAGATACATATTGAACTCTGTGTGTGTATGTGTACTTTAAATATAATTTTAATTGCTTTCCACTTTATGGAGAAGGCATGTTATTATATGCCTTAAGGCAAAAGTATAATAATTGGCTCAAGAATTGTTTCCATGAGTAGTACAAGAAGTTATATATTTAATTATAGAAAGATTACAGATTTTGCTATACAGAAAATTTTCTTAGTCCACTTTACAGGATATTATCACAAAAGAAAAAAATGTTACTAATATTTTTCATCATTAAGAAAGAGCTAAGATTGTCCATCAGCACTCTGTGTTCTTTCTTCCTTTCACTATTCATTACAACACAATTTCCCGGTCCTCAAAAGGCAGCTTAGATGGGTCTTTCTCAAGGAAGTCTCTGATACATGTCTTGTGAATCCTACATTCTTGCCTTTATCGCACCTATCACAACTGTAATGAAATAATTGTTCCTGTAGTTATTCTTTTTACATCTTTTTCACAATAAAATCGTAACCTGCTCAACTATAGGAATCTTTCTTGTTTGCAACTATGTCTTCTGTTTCTATCAGTGTCTTGACACGAAGTACCTGTAAGTTCCCTGAGAGAATTGATCTAACCTAATCTTTTTCTCTCTAGCTGCTGAACATATTAGAGGATGCAATAAATATTTGTTGCATGAATGAATAAAAAACTTAACATGTGATAAAAATGATAATTATTATTTTTTGATAAATCAAAGATATTCTGAAAAGTTACAATATAGATATTTGGTCTGCACTTTGAAAACATTGCCTTAAGTCACTGTCCAGCAATACAATCCTAGTCAAGGTCTCTGTCATTTACTTGATGCTGTGAGTATGTGTTTGTATTAAGGACTAAGTGAAAGGCAGAATTTTGTGATAGTCCCCAATTGTCTGGCCTCTAGTATACCTATATGTCCTGCCAGTAATCCAACAAAACACTAATCTAGGTGCTGCTCTGAAGATATTCTGCAGATGGAATTAAGATTCCAGATCAGTTGAACTTACAACAGGAAGATTATATTTTTGAGGGCTATGTGACCCTTTAAATTTAGGTCTAGAGGTAGGAGACTGGAGGTTGGGGGAAGTGATCATAGATATTTGAAGTTTAAGGAATTCCATGCAGAAAGATCCTGTGTTCCTGGCTTTGAAGATGCTAAGAGACAACTGGAAAGGAATACAGCAGCCTCTAGGAGCTGAGAGTGAACTTCAACCAATAGCCAGCAAGGAAACAGAGGCCTCTGTCTTGTAGCTTCAAGGAACTGAATAAGCTTGGAAACAAATTCTTTGTCAGATGTTTAAAAACAAAGGTTAACCAACATCTTGAATTTTAGCCATTGAGATCCTAAGAAAACCCAACCACACTGTCCCCACACTTCTGTCCCACAGATTTGTGAAATAATAAGTGGGTGTTCTCCTGGGCCACCAAGATGGCTCAGTGGATTAAATGTCTGACTTTGGCTCAGGTCATGAACTCATGGTTCCTGAGTTTAAGCTCCTCCTGAGTTCAAGCTCCACATTGGGCTGCCCACTGTCAGTACAAAGACTGCTTGGGATTCTTTGTCTTCCTCTCTCTTTGCCTCTCTCTCTCTCTCTCTCTCTCTCAAAATTAAAGAAAACATTAAAATATTTTTTTAAATTAAAAAAATGAATGGGTGCTCTCCTAAGCCACTAAGTTTATAGTATTGTATTTTATTATGCAGCAATAGAAAAAGTTTACATCTCTTCATAGAAACAAGTAGATTTGGTACAAATACAAAGAAAAGTTGTACAGGGCTCAGATGAATTAAATTTGCCAGATAATAATTTGCTAAGACTCAATTTTAACTGATTAATAATAAATTTTTAAAGTACTCAATTTTAACTGTGCAAAAATAAAATTTATTTTAATAAATGAATAAAATTAAACAGTTATAGTTGAATCTCATAACAGATGAAAAACAGAAGTTTATTCAATTACTTTGTTACAAATATCCTATAAATTAGCTCAAGGTGACAATGTTAATGGAAATGAAGAAGGTTTTGGAACAATATTTTTAAAAGAAACATAAAATATTTGGCAGGGGTTTTGCTTTTTATGCATCGGTACGAAACAGATGCTGATTTCTTTGTATATGCCAGAGAGTTAATCCATATTTACAGATCTCGAAAGTGTGTTTCCTTCAACATCCCTTGACCTTCATCACTTCTGTTTCATGAGCTTGTTTGAACCCTGCCATTCTGTGTGGAAATCGCAAAGGGAAGAGAACAATTACAACCCCCGTTGTGTTTAAAGATTGGATCGGGGACACTTTTGTGTGTCCTCTAACAGAAAAGGTGACTCTGCAACCTCTAGACCACGAGGACAATAATTCCTCTGTGTAACTGAAACAATCCACATATTCTGAGTCAGGAAAACTGCAGGTAGAAGCATCAAGAAGGGCAAGGTGACAAGGGACTTGGAGTTTCTTCAGCCGTGCGACAGCTGCTACACTAAGTACAATTCCCAGCACTTCTTACTTCTTCATAATGTTTTTGGAGCAATACTGAGCATCTCTTGTACATCCAAGTCACTAGCATTGTCTCATGTTGCTTTATTACCATAATAAGCTTGTGAATCATAGTAACTAACTCAGTAGGGCTCCTATGGTGAATTCATTTTCATAACCGGTTTTGTTGTCACAAATGTGATCCAAAAGAGTGCCAAGTCAGCAGTTCCTTGCTGCTTATTAATATAGCACATTTCAGAGATTCATTTAAAACTTCAACAGATGTAATATAATGAAACACTTTACTTATAATTACAATTATGCTAACACTTAATAATAATTGGGCCTCTGTGCCTATATTTCATTTTGCTCCAAAGACAATTGGATCTTTTCAAAAGTAACTAACCCCTCAGCAGGTGTTCTATTTAAAAAGCTGGCATAATTAAGTGAGAAAAAGAAAGCGGTTATGGCATAAGCAACAAGTGTGCAACAGAAAGGTAGAAATTAAAGTGATTGGGGGAACTATGTGGTTCTTAAAGAGAATGGAAGGTTGCAAAATGAAAATCAAGAGGCTTAATGACAAAATATAAACACATGGAAGTATGAAGTAGCAAAAATGTGCCTTCTGATTAGCACAGCTTGTTACCATTAAATTAATATTTAGAATTATATGTCAAGTGTAAACAAGCTCTTCATAAAGAGCTCATCTTATCAAAGTCTGTTCTTAAAGGCTTAGTAAAGGCAGAGACTCTAAGTAGCCATTCTACTGATTAACATAATACTTATTTTTCTTTACCTTTTTTGTAATGTTTATTTTTGAGAGAGAGATGGAACCAGAGCAGGGCAGAGGCAGAGAGACTGGGAAACACAGAATCCGAAGCAGGCTCCAGGTTCTGAGCTGTCAGCACAGAGCCCAACGTGGGACTCAAACTCACGAACTGTGAGATCATGACCTGAGCTGAAGTCAGATGTTCAACTGGAGCCACCCAGGCACATCAACCTATTTTTCAATCAGACCACATTTACCTGTTATAACATCTATATCCTGTCACAAATATAGCTACAACATAAATTTATACACCCAATATGCAGAAACATTTCATACAAATAACTTTCTTCTCCAAATGCAAAATATATAGTCCAGATTTTTAGTGACTCAACAATTCTTTATAATGTGATCTCACTGTGGGCTCACTATGAAACACGCAGTTTTATTTATTTTTTAAATGTTTATTTATCTTGAGAGAGAGAGAGAGAGTAGAGAGAGAATAAGCAGAAGAGGGGCAGAGACAGAGGGAGAGGGAGAGAGAATCCCAAGTAGGCTCCCTGCTAACAGCACAGATCTCACAAACCATGAGATCATGACGTGACCCAAAATGAAGAGTTAGATGCTTAACTGACTGAGCCACCCAGGCACCCTCAACATGTAGTTTTAAATGAATTCACTAAATAATGCTATCACCTCCACATGCTTATTTTTTGTTTTAAGTAAATAATTGAGCGAATATCATGGAGTTTAAATTTGGTGGTGAAACACAGTGATAAATAATAAGATATATATAGTCTATGTTTTAGGAAAATGTATTTGTAAGTACCCACAATTATGATTTAATGATCCAAGCTAAATGAATGGTCAACTAGCTGCTGGATATCAGGCATTCTTTCTTCCTTTGGGAAAAAAATATAATGATTAATTGTGATAACTGCTGCAATTATCATAAAAATAGTGTTGTGTAAGAGAATAAATGAACTGGAATGGGAATTTTCACAAGGAGCTACTGTGAGGTTCTTAGAGGATATTTTGGGGTGAAGTGAATGGCAGGAGATAGTTCCAGGCTGGCAATATGAACCTGAAAGTGCTGAGAAGATCAAGGTAGACATTGCAGATTGTGCAGTCTAGGATAAACTTGGAGATATGGGGTGAGTTCAGGTGATCAAGAATCTCTTAGGGCAGGTACAGAATTTGAAATTTTATTTTAACTACATTGCAGGGTCATGAAAATATTTTAAGTGTATGGAAGGTGGTGACTAATTTTAATCTTTTGAAACATCATTTTGGATGCTCTATGGAGAGGGCGCTATGAGATCAATTCAAAAGCTGCTGCAATAATCTAGGTGAGAGATGCTGGCTTAGATTAAGCATTAGATCTTTGGGAACTGTAACCACACATGAGTCTCTGAAGTTTGACAAGACAGGAAAAATTATCCTGTTAGTGATATAAGATTTTATTTATTTATGTACTTACAAGTTTTTATGCCTTTACTTATTGTATAAGGTTCTAATGCGTGGTTGTATCAAAGATACTGTTAACTAGAAATAAAAGCAGAATCATGGTGAACACTGAGCAAAAAGACAAAGCATAGGGGCACGTGGGTGGCTCAGTAAGTTAAACATCTAACATCTGACTCTTGATTTTGGTTCATGTCATGATCTCATGGTTCATGAGTTCATGTCCTGCATCAGGCTCTGCACTGACAGTGCTGAACCTGCTTGGGATTCTCTCTCCCTCTCTCTGCTCCTCCCCGGCCAGCTCACTCGCTGTGTGAGCACACATGCACACAGACACACACTCTCTCTTTCTCTCTCTCTCAAGATAAATAAATAAACATTTTTAAAAAGAGACAAAATGGAAAGGCCAAAACTGAGAAAAGTTCATTATGTTGTAAGCTATACTATTTTGTATATTAACTTGAAGGGACACAATTTATATACAAAATTTCTAAAAATTAATAAAAGTACAGAAACATTACTCTGTTTATAAAGCAAAATAGTTTGAAAGTCCAAAAAGGGGCGCCTGGGTGGCTTTGTCGGTTAAGCGTCCGACTTTCACTTAGGTCATGATCTCGCGGTTCGTGGGTTCGAGCCCCGCATCAGGCTCTGTGCTGACTGCCAGCTCGGAGCCTGGAGCCTGTTTCAGTCTGTGACTCCCTCTCTCTCTGACCCTCCCCTGCTCAAGCTGTCTCTCTCTCTCTCTCCTAGAAATAAATAAAACATTAAAAAAAAATTTTTTTAAAAAGTCCAAAAAAAATTAAACTGTTTCTTTGTTGAAATAAAAAATTCCTCATACTGATATTCAGTGTGAAATCCCTCATATGAAATTCTCAAATAAAAATCCTATGTCTAGAAAAAAAAATGACCACTGCAATACTATAGTACTTATGTTGAATGTTCTATGACCAAGCTTATTATTTCTTCTCCAGAATTAATTTTGGGCTTGTCTTAGCCACTATTTCAAATAAATAGTCTCTAAATCTCAGCACAGATTTAAGTCTGGGCTCTGGATAGACCGCTACAAATTCAAGTGACTGGTCCAATACTGAGGAAAAGTCAGGAAAAGTAAAAACAGAATCCTTGTCCCTCACAGGGTCCTCCACATTGTGCTGAAGAATGTAACTATTAATATGTAAGGGAAACTCTCCATCCAAACCTGGACTTAAATATTGGTTAAGAAGGACGCAGTGGTGAATGGCAGCTGGACATGTTTGAGAGAGCAAGGATCATGCTCTCAGAGGGCCTGGCTTTGCATACTGCCTTTACATTCAGCAGTGCTTTAAGCTCTCTGAGCCTCACTTACCTGGTTATAAAATGCTGATAAGACTGGCTGAACATAGCCGTCATGAGGATTAGAAATGACGCATGCAGACTATCATTAGAGTGTCTGATGCATGATAAGCACTTAACACATCATGACCATTTTTCTTTACTGATTTTAAACAGAAAATAAAGCTTATTTAATGTTGCCTCCAAAAGCTTAATGCTTGCAAAAATAATGCCAGTAAAATCGCTGAGCTAATGAAGTTGGCAAGTGGCAGCACATTTTGTTTTACTGTAAGATATTAGGGACTAAGAAGGTATTTTATACAGTAAATTATCATAGTATATAAATATACACTGATCATCCCACCAATTTCTGAAAAGTCACTCTTGGGACAGGAACAATCACCAGATGTTCTTACCACTAAGGGGAAATTAAACAGAGTTATCAGAGTGTTGACGGGATGAAGGACTCACGCAGTACGGAAGTGGTAGGTAGAGAACACACATATAAAATATAATAGCAATACACTACCCACTTGACTACAAACTGCACCTTTCATTTCAGATCAAATTATGTACTGATCTTTGAGTCTGAGAACAAGGAGTATGTTACAAGTTCATCTTTTGCCTTTTTTTCTTTCTCTGTGATATTTTAACATTGGTTTATTAATTTTAAAAATAAAGAATTTCCTATATTTATGAAATTGCATATTAATCCTATAAAATAAACATACAAGAAAATAAATATGTATACCAAAGTATCTTTTGTGCACATTCTCAATGATCTTGGGTCACATATATTTAGCTGTGAATTTAGCAGACTCAACTGCTTCTGTCCCAGGAGTTGAACATCAACTGTGTCCGTGTGTCTACTATAATGTAGAATACCTGACGGCAGATTCTGCAAGTTGGTTTCACTCTTCAGCTACCCTTCAGGCTTTATTTACAAATATAAACACATTAAGGATAATGCAGCATGGAATTCTTAAACTACCTTTCAACGTGCTTTCCTGAAATAGCACTAATTTGGAAAATACATAAGCTGGTAGGTATGGGTGCATTTGTGTGCAATGATCTGCCACTTTTTATTATTCTCTTATTTATTATGAACATTTAAATATACTTTGTATAACATTCAGAGGTAAATGTAGGCTCAATTCTTTGGAATTATTTTTCCAATCACAATGCGTCAGAAAGATATCAAAGATAATAATAAAATACTAAAAAAGTATAAGTTGGGGGCGCCCGGGTGGCTTAGTCGGTTAGGCGTCCGACTTTCGCTCAGGTCATGATCTCGCGGTTCGTGGGTTCGAGCCCCGCGTCGGGCTCTGTGCTGACAGCCAGCTCAGAGCCTGGAGCCTGTTTCAGAGTCTGTAACTCCCTCACTCTATGACCCTCCCCTGCTCATGCTGTCTCTCTCTCTCTCCTAGAAATAAAAATAAATAAATAAATAAATAAATAAATAAATAAAATAAAAACAAAAAGGGCTGTAAAAAAATCTTTAAAAAAAATAAATAAAAAAGTATAAGTTGTAATGTTTGGGTTTATGTTAATTTTGTATGAGAAAAGTAGGAGTAAGTGTTTCTAAGTAGATACTTTGATAATAAATAGAGTTTGGCTAGCAGTTATTTCTACAATATTTTTCAATTTTCTGCTGAATACTTACGGAAAGCCAAAAATAAGAAATAGTTTGAGTATAGAACAGTAGAGCTAACAGTCAACTGGTTATCATGATCTGGGACAAATTTTCACAAAATACAAGACCTGTAGAGCTGGATTAGATAATGTAATCAGGGTAAATTGTTCAGATAATATTTTGCCCCTCCCCTTCATCTGTTCCCTGGTTAAGAAGTACAAAGTAAAAACTATCTAAGAAATTAGTCATCTGACCACAGTGCTGTGTTTTGAGATAACCATGATGCTGTTGCGAGCTCAAATCCTGTTCCAAAATTGCCATTGCCATATACAATCTGCCAGGACATGTTGGAGGCAAAGAAATGAGAGAGGTACCTTTAATTTGACAGTTTTCTTTGTCTAAAATAATTTGTTGTTGGCAGTCGGCACCTTGCTCTATCTATACTAGGATCAAAGGGGTAAGAAAAATGGACAGATGGAAAGAATCACCATTTACCAGAGTATCATGGAATAAAGTTTTCAGATGGAAATTAAGCCACATGCTGATGTACATTGACCGACTGTCCAAGTGGTTCAGAGAAATGGCTTCAAGAGACTGAGATGTGAGCCAAGTGAACATCAGACATTCATTTGGTAAGGAACAGATTCTGACAGGTGACTCTCTACTCAAGGATCAGTAAATCAAGGATAATTTAGGATTGAAAAGTGACTCTCCTTTGTCTGTAGCATTTCACAGTATCCTGCTGGAAGTAGTCAATATCTTTGCTGTATTGTCACATTCTCACAGTGCCCTCTACTGCCACTCTGGCAGGTTGGGGACAACAATTGGTTGACAGCTAAAGGATGTGCTTTTAGACATGTCAAACCGAGAAGAAGAAGGAAAAGCAATGAGTAGATTTCCTTTTTACTTGCTCTTGATTACGAGGATATATTTTAAAGCCATCCTAGTACTAGTAAGCAGTATTTATCCTTCAGTACTAGAGCAAAGATCTCTCATGAATGCCTCTCAGAATATTCTATCCAAGTAAATTTAAAAAAGAAAAATTACCCTTCCACTGGATGATTATTAATTTATTAACAAAAGTGCTTTTTTAACAAGTTAAAATAGTCTTTTAATTGATGAGTTCATTGATAGGTTAACAAATTATTGCTTTAAAATCTTAGCTACATAAAAATAAATGTGCATACTGCAGATTGTGAACCCTAAAAAGCAGTGTTCCCTTCCACTAATAGTTGGAAATTACCATTTTGCAAATCAATAAATCATGCTAGAATGCCTTTGCTGAGAAAGTCCAATTTGATGCAAGAAAATAAGAATTATCTTTTCAAATATAAATATTTAGAAAGAGAAGAATTTGAATAAAATAAAATTTTCAGAAAATTGCAAAGACAAATGAAACAGACAAGAGAGGACTAAAAACAAAACTCATAAGGTGGTCTTATTATCACAGTTACATCTTCAACTCAACTGTCAGGTTTCAGAGGAATCTAGTGACTTAGCAAAAACAGTTTAGAGTACAAAATCAAGAAGTTATTCTGCAGAAATTAAGTGTGTAGTGTTTTTAAGTTCATTTCCTTTAAAGAAATTCTGTAGTAAGTTTACATGACATGGAGTTTAAAAGATATCATAAAATTGCATATATATGTAAGATTGTGTCCACAATCACATTCAGTATCACAGGCCAATTTTCATAGCACACAAACACAACAGTGCATAGTTTCACTCTGAAGTTTGTTTCTTATCAAATCACATCTTGGTATTTCTTTTTAGTGAGTAAATGCAAAAACACACGTCAAAGTGGAAAATAATGTATTTTATACCTGCTATGGGTTAAAAGTGCAAATTTATCAATGAATATTGAAAGTGAAAGTAGAAAAAACACTACAATTTGTTCTCTTTCCAAAACAGAAACGGTAAATCACACAAGCACATAATTTGTTCTGTTATATATTGTAAAGGTTATGTTTATACTACAAACTGTGAATGAGATTAATGAGTTTTCTCAGCACAGTAAACCTCCTCCACAGAAACAGAAGCTAAATTGTAATAAATCATGGGTTTATGTTCACGTATTTATGGGATGGGAAAGATTTAGAGTTCCTCTGTACAGAAAGCCATCCCAAAGTAAAAGAGAAAATTATGGCGTCCGTAACATAAAGGTAGACAAACTGGGGCAAGCTGAAAGTTGTACATTCGTGTACCTTAATAATATCAGTAATTTATTAAAAGTAATTATCATGGCACAGTTTCATGGTTATACTTCACCAGAAGTGACAAAATGCTAGTTCAATATGTTAGTTACCTTCACACGATTATATATCAACACAAATTAAATTAGAGCTGTCATTTTACTACATTTCCCTTAAAACTAAATACTATTTCTTTCCCAAAAATGTGTCAGCAGTATTACAACTGACATGGTATAATTCATCCACTATAAAATACCTCATATTATTATTTATGCCAAGAACTCAGTCTCGTATCATTCTCTAATGATAGGGTTTTGTTCTTTGGTTATAAGCAAATATGCTAGTCATATTTGGCTATCGGGTAACAATGCACTCAGTGAAATGTATTTATAAATAAAGAGGCTTGGGGGATAAATTTTGTGAACAAACACCTTGAAGAAAATCTAGTATCATTTGAAGTGAATAGTGTCTCTGCAATTTGTGGAATCCTCCTGGATAAATTAACTAAAGCCAAATGCTGAAATATAATTACAGCAGTACTAACCTAGATGCCAAGATCTTCATAAATTTTACTTTGCCCATACTTCTAAATGAAAGATTCACTATTGGAAACAATAGAGTGACCTTTCTGCTCAATATCTTGAAGAGAATAAAACAATAGAATCTGATGTATTCTGCTTCTGGGAATGTCATTCAATCTGGTTCAAATATGAAGTAATGCTAAGAAAAGAGGAAATCACGTTTCAAAATACATCAAGATCATTTCAAGTGAAAGCCTGATAAATAAAATAATGCTTATGAGAGGATCAAGAAAATAATTTCAATCCCGATAATTAATGATGCAGTAATCAAGTTCAATAAAATATCGTAAGGCCTGGAATGTCATATTTTAGACATTTAAAATGGGATGCTTTTATAATCTGTCTTCAGAAAGAGATCAGACAAAGCACAGGACTAAAATTACAACTTTCTGTTTTCACAACTGAGTAAACAGTCTTTGTTAAAATATACAGCCTTAATTAACTAATAATGGAGTAGGGACTCTGATGGAGGAAGTGGAAGCTACTCAGATTTGAAGGCAATATAACTCTTTTAACATAGATTATATTAGGTCTTTTGAGAAATTTGTGTCCATTAATGGATGAACATAGTTACTAAAATATTTTAATCCATCAAGTTTAAATATTTCCAAATAATGTATTGAATGAGCACTACTTCAGAGAGAACCAAAGTACAAAAATAATGCACAATGCTATCTCTAAAGTAGTGAAAAATCCAAGGGTGAAGATAAGATTAATATAATATGAGAGATTTTGATATTTGCTGAAATGAAAACATTTTTCTTTAAACAATATGAAATCTCAAAAAAAGAAAGCATACTCTATATTGACTTCTAAGCTACAATAAATAGCAATTGACAAAAGGTGAACTATTTCTGATATGACATCCTTACTGGCACCGTATTATTAGCAAACATCTCAGTCTATATAGTATGTAAAGTGCTCTATGTCACTTTTTCCCATACTGCCTACTCTTACATATATTTTTTATTCTTCTAGTGTGGCAGACTATTTCTTAACAATTGGTAAGTGAGGTAAGTGCATCATTTTTATCTTATTACAGAAACCTTCAAAAGTATCCATCTTATTTCCAGTGAAATTGTTCCCTTTCTACCTGAACACAGAAAAACTATAAAAAGTGTTAGTTGCATACTTCATTAATGTGTTCAAACTTGTTCAGCATTTTTATATTGGCTTGTTAGGAACCATATTATTAGCAAATTATAAAATACCAGACTCAAAAAGTAAGCCAATCAGAACACTTATTCTTGCTTTATAAAGTCATACTGTATGAGATGAGGTCAGAAGTAAGAGTATTTTGGCTTTAGCTCTTTCTTTTTTTTTTTTTAATTTTTTAATGTTTATTTATCCTTGAGAGAGTGAGAGAGACAGAGAATGAGCAAGGAAGGAGCAGAGTAAGAGAGGGACACAGAATCTGAAACAGGCTCCAGGCTCTGAGCTGTCAGCACAGAGCCGGATGCAGGGCTCGAACCCACGAACTGTGAGATCATGACCTGAGCCGAAGTCAGACGCTTAACCGACTGAGCCACATAGGTGCCCCAGCTTTAGCTCTTTCTTAAAGCTTAACTCATTTACAGTCAGTTGTATTTAGAAACATTCTACATCTTCTCATTTCTAAGAATGCTAAATAAATTTCTAAGAATGTTAAATAAAAGAAACACATAAATTTATTTAATAAATATAATGAACAAAATTTCATTAATAACGAATAATGCTATGATCACAGCAAAAGAACATCAAATCATTTTCCCATTTGCACATGACATAGTTATGCTTTATTACAAATTAGTTCCAGAACACAAAAGCTAAGGATAATTAAAATGTTGTTAATGAAGATTTGGAGTCCAGTAAAAGAGTGTTTCACAGTTTCAAGGTGAGTCCAAATCTATACAACATTCAAGGTAAGTAGTTATAAAAAGTTTAGAATAAAATAAACAGGCCAAAATAATGCCAATCTGATGGGAGAGGAATTTATTTTCATTCATTTTCAAATGAATTCTAATCTTCACACAACAAAAACTTTAAGCACAAATAACTTTATTAATGAAATCTATCAAAGAAGAAAGGAAACAAAATTTACTCAAGTCCTTTTAGAACATCGAGAAAGTGAGATTATGTGCTAACTCATTTTCTGATGCCTTAATACCTTAATAACACAACCGTACCACCAAAACATAATAAAAGATTATCAAAAAAGTACAAATATCCATCATAAATATAGATGAGAAAATCCTTGAAAATGTCAGAAAATAAAACTCACTGATGTATAGCAAAATATAATACATGTCCACATTATGTTTATCCCAGGAAGGCAGAAATGGGTAGCTCATAAAAATCAATCAATCATTACATTAACAGAAAAAATGAGCACGATTATATTGTCATCTCAAGATTTTAAAAAATTGCATGACAAAATTGTAAACTTTTGTGTTTCAAAAACTCAGCAAGTCAGAAATGGATAAAAAGCATCTTTAAAAAATCTGTGTCTAAGGGAGCCTGAGTGGCTCAGTTGGTTAGGCATCCAACTTTGGCTCAGGTCATGATCTCCCTGTCCATGGGTTCCAGCCCTGCATTGGGCTCTGTGCTGACAGCTCAGAGCTTGGAGCCTGTTTCAGATTCCGTGTCTCCCTCTCTCTCTGCCCCTACCCATCTCGTGCTCTGTCTCTCTTTGTCTCAAAAATAAAATAAACATTAAAAACATTAAAAAAATTTTGCCTAAGGTAGTTAATCCTAAAGAATTTAGTGATATTCTTCCAAATATCTTAAACGAAGCAAGGAATTATTTTCTGAACACTTCCATTTAAAATTTTGCAAGTGATGGGGTGTCGGAGTGGCTCAGTAGGTTGAGTTCGACTCTTGATTTCAGCTCAGGTCATGATCTTATGGTTCATGGTTCAATTTTGCACCCGGCTCTGGGCTGACAGTGCAGAGCCTTGTTGGGATTCTCTCTCACCCTCTCTCTGCCCTCCCATGCTCCTGCACACTCACTCTCTCTGTCTCTCTTAAAAGTAGATAAATAAATATTTAAAACTTTACAAGTGACCACAATAAAAGGTAAAAAAATATATTTTAAAAAATAGAGTAAAGATAAAAGTGAAAGAAATATAACTGCCCCTATTCACAGATAGGATCATTTTATATAGAACCCTAATGCATAAAATCCTAAGGGATCTGCAAAACAACAATTAAACTATAAGCAAATCCTGAAAGTTCATGGACTACAAAGTCAATATATAAAAATCAATTTAATTTCTATAATTTAGAGCAAAACAGAAAAATATAGCTTAGAATAATTTTAGAAGTGTTAAAATATAAACATGTTAGAAAAATTAGGCTGTAGATGGATCTACAAAATATTGTTAAGAGGAATTTAAAAAGACCTAAAAAGATGGAGGGATATATCAGATTCATGGATTAGAGGGCTCAAAACATTTAAAGCATATCAATAAGGTTTTGTTTTTGTTTTTGTTGGATTTAATAGTGAATGACAAAAATTCTAAAATTCATATGGAAACACTGAGGTATGAACCTAGTATATATATAGACAAATCTTGAAGAACTAATTTGGAGACCTTGAAATCAAGATTCAGTACAAAAGTAAAATAAAACCACATAAGGATAATCAAATAAATTAATGAAAGAAACAGAACATAAGGCCTAGACAGAAATAGACTCAACATTGTCTTTCTACTATAGCCCCCAAGAAACTCAGAAAATAAAGGCAAATATTTTTTTAACAAATGGTTCTAGAAAAACTGAATGTACATATGGGGAAAAAATTCAGACTCCTATTTCATTCCACAAACAAAATTATTTTAATAATATTGCAACCTTGGGTTAAGCAAAGTATTCTTAGATGAGGCATAGAATAAAATAAGAAAAGAAAATGATTAAATTAGACTTGACTGACATTAAATACTTCTACTCTCTACAAATACATTTAGGAAAATAAACTATAAACTGTGAGAAGCATGGAAAAAAATGAGAAAAGTCTTGGCAGTTTGTTAGAAAAGTTATGCATAGGAAGTTTGAAAACAGGCAACACAAATATATTGTGAAAAAATAGTGATTATTGCCACTGGAGGCAGAAGGATGTGGTTTATTGAGAAGAAGCATAAAAAAGCTTTTGGAGTTAGGGAGTTGTTTTTTACCTTGACCTGGACATAAAAGACAATCATCTATGCAAGCCTAGACCTAATCATCAGGAAATAGCTATTATCCCAACCAAGGTACACTCTACAAAATCATAGGCAGGCTCATGGTCCAAAAATGTCAACATCAAGAAAGACAAATAAAAAGAGCGTATGTTCCAGATTTAAAGAGCTTTATAAAATAAGGCAGTGAAATACAATGAATGCATCATCTTGAACTGCTTTTTGGAACAGAATATAAAATATCATTAAAGCAATTGATAAAATTTGAGTATGGACCAGGATAATGTAATAATGACAACTTTCCAGATTTTGATAATGAACTGTGGTCATGTCAGAGAATTTCTGAGGAAATATACATTGAAATATTTCAGAGAAATGTTCGTAACTTTTAAATAGACAAGGAAAATGTGTGTGTATATGAGAGAAAATAATAAAGGAAGTGGATACTTTCTGAATTGCGTAAAAGATAGACTGTAATTTCTTGTACTATTTTCACAATTTTCTCTAAATTTAATGTATCAGAATAAAAATCACATACACACCAATCTAGGAGCAAGAGGAAGTAGGAAAAAAAAGGAGTGCATCAGGGTGATAGAAGGCTAAGAGATAATACAGTAGAAGCTTACAGTTTTCAGCTCTGAGAACACAAGATTCCTTTTGTTTTAAAAGACGCAATTGTTATCCAGATGAAGATAGTGGAGGAAAGCCTTGGAGAATATAGTGAGGAAAAAATAACTCGCCATCTGGAGGATGACTGTACTTAGAAGAAGGTTCATTTGCTTTTGAATTTTATTTAACAGAATGATGTCTACTACAAAAACAAAAAGTACAGAGAATCTCAAAGTTTCAGCTATGAAGGAGTTTCGTTAATGCTACATGACTAGCTCAATACACACTGACCAAGATAGATCAGTTTTAGTGGATCTGTTACCTAGTAGTTGAATATATAATCTGAATTTTATGTGCATGAGTTTTCTTATTTGTAAGTAAAACAACAAGGAAATCTGATTCATGGAATCTTTATGAAAATGCAATGATAATTCATATAAAAATTATAAAACATTAAACACATTAATTAATGATTAATCAACAATTAAGTATTATATGAGATGTCATCATGCACCTGTATAATTATAAAAATTATAGAGTCTCCTGATATTAATAGATACAAATAGATAATATGTATCATTAGATTCCAAGTTACATGGCATAAACACTTGCAAAAAGTAAACACAAATTGCTAAAGCAAATTTTTATTTAAAGCTTTTGACATATAGTGTGATCTTTAAACATAACATACAATCATGAAGACATATTAATTTTCTTAAATTTCCTTCTGCCTATTGTGTTTTGAATATTTTGTTCTGTGTTCCATTGGTAAACAGAATTTTGCAAAATGCAAGCAGCTTTGCAGATGTTTTTCAGATATAGAACATATTTGAGTTGCTGTCTTGGGAATGAGGCCATTTTTATATAATGAGTTGATGCATATACTTTAAATGTCATGACATGCTCTCAAAACTGTATAGGCTTTCATGAAGTCTAACTTAAAACACTGTCACATTGTTAATTCTATGCACACTGATTTATGAACAATAACAGTAGATTTTCTTGACACTGTTTTTTGACTTTTAAAACTTGCTCTAACATTTCTGGTAAAGTACAATTTTCTATTGTCTTCCATGGGATGCCAACAGTTCTAAAACTTTAAGAAAAAAATCTCAGTCATTATATATATATTTGCAAAAATCATTTAATGTGAAAATATTAAAATTCAGTCCTGACATTGAATATGATAAGCACATCTGTGTGTGTATATATCTATGTGCATATATAATGAAATCCACAAATGTCATAAAATTTCAGTGGGTTAAGAAAGTCATATTGAATGCTTCATAAATCAGTGATGATAATACATATAGTTATAATATTAAAAGAATCTTTGGAATAAATCACATACATATGTAAACTATGAAAATACTTTTTAAAATAAATGTAATATTCTCTATAATTTTGAAAAAATAGTGAGCTATGATTTCTGGTTTTAAGTAAATTTTTAAAGATTAAGAAGTTAGGATTTGATTCTATAACAATCTTTTATAATGTATATGATCATCTCTCATTGTTTTCTGCTTAGAGCCACAGCGTTTACTCATTTTGGTAGTGAAGTTGACTATACCACACAAAAATATATTAAGGTTTGTTGAAATTTAAGTGACACATGGAACATAAATTGATATAATGCTTAGGAATTTATACATCTGATTTTAATGATTAATTAGGTTATTAACCCTCCAACAATGACTTTCTCTTCCACTTATTCAAATTAAAGAAACCTAATCAAATAAAAGATTAAAAGCTGATTCCAAAGCTATACTCTGTATATTATATAGCTATGTATGACACATTGTAAAATGTTTGAATATAAGTGAGAAAGGTAAGACAAAGAGAAAAGAAGGAACTTACATTAAGAATCATCAGTGATAGTATATTGCACATAATGGGCTGAGTGGGATTCCTTACATTTTTACTTGGCATCCAGGAAGCAACACAGTTATCAGTAACATGATCTATAATCATCCATCAAATAAATACAAACTAATTACTTAGCAGGTATTTGACTTTTCTTAGTATTTAAAACCAGATATATTGATTTTTTTCTGAAGTCATTTTAAAAAGAACTTTAGGATTCTCAAAAGAGTTTAAACTGCTAGTCTGTGAAAGCCCTTTAAAAAGGGGCTGTTCGCTCTCTTGCTCCTGGGACAAGTCTCTTTCTTCCTGCCTTTGAGATATCTTTTATTTATTTATGTATTTATTTTTATTTTTTTATTTAAAAATTTTAAAATGTTTTATTTAATTCTAGGAGAGAGAGAGAGAGACAGTGTGAGCAGGGGAGGGTCAGAGAGAGAGGGAGTCACAGACTGAAACAGGCTCCAGGCTCTGAGCTGGCAGTCAGCACAGAGCCCGACGCGGGGCTCGAACCCACGAACCGCGAGATCATGACCTAAGTGAAAGTCGGACGCTTAACCGACTAAGCCACCCAGGCGCCCTGAGAGATATCTTTTAAAATGTAAATCAAATTCTTTCTTTCCCAAGTCCTCCAATGTTATTTATTGCATGTGGACTAAATTTGACCTCCTAACTGAGTTCTTCAACGTCCTATATGAACTGGTCCTTGCCTGAGTCTATGTACCATCTTTGAGCTGGCATCCTCTCTGCTTCTCCCACTCAAACTTCTTAAATTCTCCCCTTTTTCTGATCTTTAAATAATTCCAACTCGAGTGTAGTGTTGATGCACTTGCATTACCCTCTTCACAGAAGGCTTTCCCTCCAGATCTTCACATACATAGCTAATTCATTTAATTCCGGCCACTGTCCAAACATTACATCCCCTGAGAGCATTTCCTCACTGACCCCGTCCGACGTGATCACTTTCTGCAACCCTTGCCCTTTCTTATAACACCCGACTTTGTGATTTTATCACCTTCACAGAACTTACAATGTGATAATGAATATGTGTGATAATGATTCGTATGTGATAATGATTAGTATACTTATTTCTTATTTTTTACTTATTTGTGATTTATCTCCTCTCCTCTCAAATATAGTACAGCATGGCCCAAGAAGCTGTTATGTCATTGCTATTCTCCCACACCAAGGACAATGTCTGGCTCAGAGCAGGCATTTAATAATGATTTTTGAGTGATTCATAGAATGGGAAACTAGGGGCGCCTGGGTGATTCAGTTGGTGAAATAGCTGACTTTGACTCAGGTCATGATCGCACTGTTTGTGAGTTTGAGCCCCGCATCAGGCTGTGCTGACAGCTCACATATCTGTTGGGAAAAGAGCCAAGGAAGTCCACACTAGTAGGGGTAGTTTCTGCTTATGTAAATTAAAATTGAAGGCCTAGATTTCTCCAACACAAGATGATATTAGTTAATAGTTTTATTTCCAGGCCATCAAACAATGGCTAAGCTTTGAGAAGTGTCATTTTATTTAGTCTTCACAACAACCTCTGGAGATACTATTATTATTTCCATTTTACAAAAAATTCATGTAGTTTGAATCCAGAGACATTGCTTCATGTAGCATAAATTTCTTTTTTTAAAACAGCCTTTATTTATGTTTTTTATTTTTTAATTTAAATCAAAGTTGGTTAACATATAGTGTAATAATGATTTCAGGAATAGAACCCAGTGATTCATCACTTCCATGTAATACCTAGTGTTCACCCCAGCAAGTGTCCCCCTTAATACCAATCACCCATGTAGCCCATCCCACTCCCACTTCCCCTTCAGCAACCCTCACTTTGTTCTCTGTATTTAAGAATCTCTGATGGCTTGTCTCTCTCTCTATTTTTCTCTTTATTTTTCCTTCCCTTCCCCCATGGTCATCTGTTTTCTTTCTTAAATTCCACTTATGCGTGAAATCATGTATGTGTCTTCCACTGACTGACCTATTTCATTTAACATAATACACTCTAGTTCCTTTCACATTGCTGTAAATGGCAAGATTTAATCCTTTTTGACAGCTGAATATTCCATTGTATGCATATCTTCTTTATCCATTCATCAGTCAATGGACATTTGGGCTCTTTCCATAATTTACTATCATCAATAGTGCTGCTGTAAACCTTGGGGTGCATGTGCCCCTTCAAATTAGCATTTTTGTATCCTTTGGATATAGTCAAAATTTCTTGAAAGCAATTTTAAGCAAGATAAATGGAGGAAAATTGTTTAGTAATTATTAACTACAAACCTATTAAAAGTTGGGAGAGTAGTTTCTCCAAAAACTATCTTTGACTCATGTGGATAAATTAGGTCTTATATATGTTATTTATTAATGGAAAGATTTACTTAATCCAGCTTCTATAATTAAAGGGATCATAATATTTATACGCATACACTTGTAGATATGTGTACACACACACACATGCACACATGCAATATATTGTTTTTCAGGAAAGCCTACATAACATGTTTCTCAGGAAGTCTATTATTTAAAATCAACAAGAAACATATTAAAAAGGAGTTTAACTTCAACAAGCTTAATTCTAAAATTAATTCTAAAATCTCCACTTTGAATTTGACATTTTGTCAACATTGCTGGGCCAGGGCCACAATAATAGAAAAAACTCAAGTTAGCCAATATAAAAAGCTTTCCAATGAGTTCACATTTTTTCATAATGGGTATTTGAAAAGATGATCTTTAATACATCTTTCTAATCTGATGATTTCATTTATTCCCCAATGTCAAGCACAAAAATTTACCTGATTTAGCATTCATGCTCCTTCTAATACAATCAACATTTACTAACTTTGTATTATGTACAAACACTCTGCAGATAGAAATACAAAGGTAAATGTAATATAGTACTATATATTTATTACATATGTCAAAGGGGCATATGTTACTGAATATATGGCCACAAAAATATGCGAGTAAGATTAATGTTGGGACACCTGTATAACTCAGTCGGTTAAGCATCAACTTTTGATTTTGGCCCAGGTCATGATCTCATGGTTTGTGGGACCAAGCCCACATCAGGCTGTGCTGACAGCATGGAGCCTGCTTAGGATTCTCACTCCTTCTCTCTCTACCCTTTCCCAACTTGCATGCACTCTCTCTCTCTCTTTCAAAATGAATCAATATTTTAAAAAATAATAATATAATACATAAGAGCTATTATAAAGTTTAAATACTTTGGGAACAGAGTGGGATGAGCAACAATATTGCTTTGGATGTGCAAAAGTACTTCAAAATATAGGTGACTCTGAGTTGTATCTTAGAGATAGATTAGATTTTAATAGTCAAGTAATGGGGGAAATGCTTTTTCAGACAATAAGACTAGCTTGCACAAAGGCACAGTAGAAGAAAATGTGTATTTATAGGCTACTAAATAATTTTAGTATGATCAAAGCATAGGAAACATGATAGTAAATGACATTAGATACAATTGGAACAAAACCTGGTGATAAGACACATTTGATCACCAAATGATATCAGATGAGCAACTGCAAATTATTTTAAGACTAAACAAGTAAGTACCATTCTCCTATTGATCAAGCTGCCTACATTCTGATCTTTCTCCCAAGCGCCTTTATTCTTTCACTTGTGTCAGCTTCCTAAAATATAAAGCTATTAATAATAGGTGCATTTACCTTGTATCTTATTACTCTTAGATGTAAACCATTCTAAAAACTCCCCATCACCTAAAAGACGTCTAGTTAAGGCCCCTTTAAATAGAACTAAGACACTTTACAAAGTGGCTAAGTCAGCTTCTCCCACTAAACTCCCACTTTTCTCTTTGCCACATGCTATACTCTAGCCTGAGGGGACTTTGCCATTCTTGTCCATGTTTCAACTCAGTCTAATTATCACTTCCTTTTTTCAACTCTTCCCTGGTGCCTTTTGGTGGTCAGTCACACCTTTCTGTCTGCTCCCATGAAAGAAGGTCATTGGTTGCTGGCCAAACATCTACGGAGCTTATTCCAGTACTGAGACAGATGCTTGATTAAATAACCACAAAGGTCATTTCCAACTTTTTATCACTTTTCTATGAGCTATTGTGTATGCATAAACATTAGCCGCATCAATCCACAAGCCCAAATACAACTGAAGCTTTTGCAATTAGGTTACCCGAATAAAATAAAACTATGTTTCACTGAATTTCATTTATATCTGAGAACCTTTTGTGTCTTTCAGAATGGTGGCACTACATTTTCTATTAGATAGGTAGATATGTACTACTGTAGATATACTAGGTTTTAGATAGACACGTTACCTATATCGTGTTGTATAGGGTATTAGCTTGCTAAGGCCGTTGTAACAAAGTACATCAAGTTGGGTGGCTAAAACAACAGAATATATCATCTCACAGTTCTGGAAGCTCACAGTCCAAGATCAAAATGTTAGCAGGGTTGTTTTCTTCCCAGGGCTGTGAGAGAAAACCTGTTGTGTGCTTCTTGTGGTTTGTTGAAACTCTTTGCAATTACTTGGCTTGTAGAGCATCACCGATCTCTGTCTTTATCTACATGGGGCATTCTCCTTGTGTGCATATTTCCTATGCATATTTTCTAATTTCCCTTTTTTATAAAAGCACCAGTTATGTTAGATTACCCAACTCCAGTATATCTCATTATAACTGATTACAATCAGTTATGCAATAACCCTATTTCCACATGAAGTCACATCTAAGATTTAGAATTTCAACATAATGAATTTTGGGGGGGGGGCACAAGTCAGCCCATAACCTATAATATAATTATGTTATTAACAATACTATCTATATCATTAGTATGTTGCTATATTAGATAATACCATCTACACTATTATGATGATATATATATATAAGATATAGCACATAATATGTGTCTATACTACTGGCATGTTATATTAGAAAATATATTAGTATATTTTATAGTACATAAGGAAATAATAGATGATAGGTAGGTGTACATTTAATCAGCCTGTTGGCCTAAACTGGACAAAATCTATAAGCTGACTTATTTATAAGCTCCCCTTATTTTTCAGGGGAGACCCTGAAAAAACTATCCAAAATCATTTTTCCTGCAACTTTCTGTTAATATGCTAATTCTTTACAGGAGAAAACACAAAATATTTTAAGAATTGTAAAATATTAGTGACAACTTGCTCAATGTGTTTCAACATTAACAAAGAAGTTTTTCCTGCTAAAATGTCAATTGTATATATATTTTAAAGCTACAACTTTCAAAGTTGCAATTGTATGACTAACACCAAAGAAATGGGATAGAACCTCCATATATATATATATATATATGTAGTCCTATTCTTTCCTTAAAGACTTGCACAAATTAGGGCGCCTGGATGGCTCTCTCAATTCAGCATCTGACTCTTGGTTTCAGCTCAGGTCACGATCTCAAGGTTCCTGAGTTCAAGCATTGCATCTGGCTCCATGCCGTCAGCTGCTTGGGATTCTCTGTCTCTCTCCCTCTTCCTCTCTCTCTGTCCTCCTCTGCTCACTGCTCTAACTCTCTCTTAAATAAATAAATAAATAAATAAATAAATAAATACTTAAAAACAAAGACATGTACACATTGGAAATATTTGCCAATATATATTTAGACTGTGTTCTCTTCTTTTATACTGATGAAGTGATTAATCTAATGGCAGTTTAGAATACAGGCAACATGAAGTATTATGTCCTTTATACAAATGTGTGTGTGTGTGTGTGTGTTTGGCATTTGCTAAAACCTATTTTAGTTAGAAATCCAAAAATATTTAGTGAAGTAAATAGCATTATATAAAACCAATCAAGTGTTACGAAGTGGCAATGTTTTTGTGAAACGATTCTTTTGTTTTCTCTTTTTCATTTATAACCTGGCCACTCTCCCTTACTACCATATCTCAATTGTCCCTGGGATCCCATCAGAGTTTACAGAAGTATCTAGGTGTAGAATCCATGTTATGTTCAGAATTACTGCTTTCATACTAAAACAAAGCCTTAGGTCATGGTGTCTCATCAAGGCATTGATAAGTAGGCGTGAATAAATCAGTAGCTATTGATGATTAATTCATCCTCCCTGATGGTAGGGTCAGGACCGAACTTTAGTCACATGATCAATTGCCCTGGCAGTCACCCTTCCCATCCTCAGGGGCTTTCTAAAAGTTACATCATTAACATAAACTCAGGGGTAGCTGAAAGAGGGTTTTTATAAATGGCAAAAGATCATTCTTTTACCTTTCTCCCCCCAAAGCTGTTTTGAGAGCTAAGGATAAAAACCAAATATTATAACAAAGAAAGCTCCTATGGCTAATAAGAAACTACAAGGGTTTTGGGATCCAGGCCTTGCCTGGAGAAAAAAGACTAAAATACATATTTATTATTACATCACAAAATCACACACAGGCATACGCATATTATGTATGTAGGTATGTATGTGTGTGTGTATGTATGTATATATGTGGTCATATGTACCTGGTAAGGTGACTCTAATTGCAAAAAACCTACAATTACTTCTATATGCCAATGTAGGTTCTAGCACAGAGCCCTACTATATCTAATTGAATTGTTTCTATTCTGGTTCTGCTATTTATTAACTTTTCCATGCCTACTATAGTAGGTACAATAATATGATTGTATGTACTGAATAATAAAATTGCTATAAAGTGGTCAAATAATCTTTGGCATAGTAAGAACTCAATAAGTCAGTTATCATCATCATCATCATCACCCTTTTTTAAAAGAATACAAACCAAAATATTCCCAAGGCTTATCTTTATACGTTAGAATTAAAACTTATTATTTTATGTATTTTTAAATCTTCTCTTTTCCAGGTCTTTACTAGATTATTAATTATGTTAACAGTATGTAAAATAGTCTTTTGAAATGAAAAGAATCCAACAGTATTAATCCAAAATATTAATAAGCTATAAAATATTTATTAAATAAAATAATGTAACATTAATTATTTCAAACCAAACTGTATAATTTGAAAGTGACACAGACAAACATTACTTGCCACTCATTTTCTTCCATTTGTTGACAGTGGTTCTAAGAGCCATATAATGGTTTTCAATTGGTATTTTTCTATGGCATTTATTTTTGGACAATTTACTCTTCTTGAGAAAATACTTAGAAAGGGCTCTCTTCCCCCCTTTTAACACTAGTTACCTTGCTTTCTCATTTATCTGAGGTTAACTTTGCTGTACCAGGATTTATGGGATAGCACTTACTTGTGTATATCTTTATATTCCTTTTATAGTCAACTTTCTGTGTCCTCTGATTTAGGATTTCTCGAAAAGGAGCATATATCTGAATTTCCGCTTTTACCCGATGAAAGACTTTTTTAATATTCTAATCTAGAGTTAAGGCTTTTTACATTTGTTGCAATTACTGACAATTTAAACTGTTTTGTCCCATTTTCTTTTGACATAATTTGCTTTGCTTTGCTTTTACTGTCTTTTGACTCTTGTTAGATTAATTAGTTTTGTACTTCCCTTAATTTTCATCTTCAGCGTTGCATATTGTATATTTCTTCCTAGTTTTTCCTTCAGTTGTTGACATTTAGTTTTTTTGTAAGTTTATTTACTTATTTTCAGGAGAGAGAAAGAGAATGTGTGTGAGTTGGGGAGAGGCAGAGAGAGAGGAAAAGAGAGAGAAGCCCAAGCGGGGTCTGTACTATCAGCTTGGAGACTGATGCAGGGCTCGAACTCAGGAACTGTGAGATCATGACCCGAGCCAAAACCAAGAATCAGTCAGACACTTAACTAACTGAGCCACCCAGGCACTCCTGTTAACAGGCATATTTAAATCTACATTTTTTCCCTAATAAATGCTAATATTAATCAATGCCTTGCTCTTGATCCACAACAAGGAAGGTTGACTGGCCTATACTTTAGTTTCTTACGAACTTGTCCTCTGCAGAGTCTCACATCTTTTTTGCACATTTAGTCTAATTTTTATTACCCATAAAACTATATTAAACCTATTTTATTTTCTTTCTTCTTCTTATTTTTTATTGTTAGTACTTACTAAATATATTACTACATTTTACCAATGTATGTTCTTATTGACTCTGCCTTTTTTTTTTTCTTCAGCATTCACTTTTTCTTTATTTGCAGAAATGGGTCTTTCAGAGTTCTTTTATCAACGGTTTCTGGGACTACTTGGGTTAATTTTCCTTTCTCAGCTGTTGTATCTGAAGAACAGATTGCTGTCCCAATGCCATTCTTCTATAGAGAATCTGAATGTGTCCATTGTCCGGATATTCTGCAACTTCACTGCAACGTGTTTACTCCACACAAGGGGCTTCTCAACCTAACGGTTCATCCATTTGTTCATTCTAGAATAATTGTAGATTTTATTGTTTCAAATATCTCTTCTCGACCTTTCACTTTATTTTTCCTGCTTACTCTTCTTTTAGAGCTATGTGACAGATTGTCATAATCACCTTCTTGTCTCTTTATTCCTGTTTCCTGCCTGCCATCATTTTATTCTTTCATATTGGTTTTTGGGACATTCTCTTGCTCTGCCTTTAAATTCACTAAGTATCTGTACAAAGGTTTCAATCTCAGTGTTTCTCAACTTCCTTCTCATCAGGGAACTTATAGAAAATACTAATACTTGTAGGGCACACTTGAGTAAAAGACAAGCCTCTCCATTCTACTAATTTGCTTTAAATATTTAACATAACAATTGAGGTCTTTCAGTAATGTCTCCAAGAATTATAACTAGTATTATTAACCAACCACAGTCACTAATATTTTTAGGTACTCAGAATTATAGTAAAAATGTTTTTTGACTTAACAATCAGATTTTGTGGTTTATCTGTGCCAACTGACATGTCATCATTATGAGTATTAATCATGTTTTTTGGAAACCAGATCTTTCTATTTCTCTTTTTTCATTAATACCAAATGTTGACAATTGTGATGCAGTTAATTAAGAGAATTGTTCTGCAATGTGTGTGCTATTTGGACTTCAGCTATTAACTGCAAGACATTACAACTCTGCTCAGTTGAATCCTCTTGTGATGTCCTCATAAAAGAAGTTTAAAAAGTTCAAATCTCTTTCTGCCTATAAAGGATATTTTTGTAACAATTTGCCAGTGTAATTATATAAGGCTTGGCGCTATTGTTGGTATAACTATACAATACATGGCATCATTGCTTCATTTGATAAAATTTCTGATAAACTGTCTAGCTTGAAAATTAAAAGAATCGTTCAGATACACTAAGATACCTTTGCAAATCTTCATTTTTATGACTTCTTCACTCCTTCCTTCTTCCTTCTTTTCCTTCCTCCTATTCTCCCTCCCACAATATCTCATTCTGTCTCTTTTGCTTTTTCTTTCTCTTTTTCATTTCTTTGTGCCTTTTCTTTGATTAGTAGACTTACTTGTAACTTTAATGATTGAAATCAAAATGTTCACTGTAGAACATTTATATAGACTGTAAAAATATGTAAAAAATAAGTTATTTTAAATATAAAATACTTAAGTCAAAACATTTCTGCCTTCAGAAATCAATTTTTTAAAAGATAATGTTTTAAAAATTTGTAATGGAGATATTGAAAAATCTAGCATGGTTTAAACAAATTAAAAAATATTGAAAAGGTAATTTTATTTAATTTAATAAATAATTTTATAAAACCACAAAAAAGTAATGGTACATTTATATATCCTAAGGTACTTAAAAGCTCATTTTGTTTATCAACATAGCTAGTTTTTAGAAATAAATGATCTTTTCATTCTAAAAAAATAGCTGATTATGAAATTCCACCAAATATTAAACTGTGACTAATTTTTAGTTTCAAAACTTAGTAATTATAAAAGAGAGAAGGATCAGTAGAAAAATGGGAAATGAATGTACTCAAGCATGTTCTATTTCAGCATGTTCTCTTGCTAAGGTCAGATGCTGAGAATAATAACAATTGCTAGGACAGTTCAACAAAGATTCTAGAATATAAAAAATGTGCAGAATTAAAGAATAAAGTATATAAAGCATAATACAAAACAAAGTATATTGGTGACAACAAAAAGTACAAGTATCAAATTAAGTGATATATTTAAGGGGAAGATAGGGAATGGGACATGCAGCACAGCCAATATGGAACATTCTCTAGTGTCAGGGACTAGGCACAGAGTCACATGGACAGAAATATAAATTATGAATTCAGGGATTTTATAGAGGAAGATATGAACATGTTCTAACCTAGTTTCAATGGTTGTGAAAGTATTTTAAAATTAAAATTTATAATCATTTATATCTCATAGTAAATTATAATTTACTAAAAGAATAATAGTGGTGGAAAACTCTGGGCTTACTTATTCTTTAACTATATATTGATTTTTTCTTAACTAAAATTATTTATTTATTCATTCATTCATTCTATTTCTCATTTCCAGATTTTTACAATGTTTTATGCTTGTTCTGTAGTAGCTATCTCATCCCCAAAGTCTCTGAATATTACAAAGCACTGCCAATACCATGAACTTAAAAGCTTAAATTCATCCAAAGCCTCTGAGCATGGGGCCTGTGTATCTCTTACTCTCAAACATTCTGACTAAGATTAGGGTAGAAAACCACAATTCTTAATATAGACTTTTCAGTCCCTTTAATCCTGTTCTGCTTTCTTTAAACTCTACTGTTAATTTTCCTAGCTTAAGTCTGTGGACTTTTCATTCAGTAGTACTCCCCATATATTCCATAGTTTTTACTTGTGAGCTCATCTTCATCAGTAATCATCTTTCACTGTGTCCAGTAAGGCACTTCGACTGTTACTTTTTTCCTTGTGAGTTCCATACCACTGCTAACAATTATTGATTTACTAGAGGTTTAAATGTCATTGTGACTTCAGTCGCTATCAATATTAAATTTTATTTGTATTTTGTTTTTTGTAAAACTGACAAGTGAGAGTTATGTTTTTACTCCTTTAGTGGTTGATTCTCCTATATTTGAGACTAGATTGAGAATTATTCAAGCGATGTCCCAAAAAAGGAGATAGACATGTCCTAGTCCTTATTTACAGACCAGGTAGCACCATTCTGGCTTCTGGACTTATTCAAACCAGTTTTAACTGTGGGTCCCATGTGGGTTTTAAATCTTATGCTTAATATCCATATTTATTTCTTGTCCCTCTGTGGGCTATGTGAATTTAACTCCTATTCACTCGTATTAACTCCTATTTTGAATACCCATTTTCTTTCTGGTCACCTGGAGATTTTCTTTTCTTTTGAACATGGCTATCTAGTAAAATTAAATGGAAGAATACTCTAATATGAATCAATTGCCTTGACTGGAAATCCTGAACACTGATTTTTTAAATATAATGATCTAAAACAATTTTCTCAGATTAGAAAAAAGAATTTCACTTGTATTATTCTTGAAAGTCATGGTTTCTCTGAACATATAAACTAAAGACCCAATGTCATCCTCTAATTGATAGACAAAATTTTATTTATTTTCCAAATAACTTGGAATTGATAGACAAAATTTTATTTAGTCTATCAATTCCAAGTTATTTATACTTGGAAATAAATTAGTTTAACACTTTAGGCTCTTTATGTACTCGGAAGTATATGTAAATACATTGCTGAAAAATTTAAAACACTTTCCTGAAACATTTTCCTGAAACATTTTCCTGAAATGTGATCCAATTTTTACCTAAAATCCAAAATGTAAAGTCAGGTACCATTCACACTTTCAGCACAACTTTTTAGTGGTTTAGTAAAGCAATCAAGATTTTATTAAGCTCTCAGGAGTCTTCTATGGTTAAATGTTTAAGTTTATTTTTATAGTACAAACCGGATCCTGAGGTTGCTATAGTAATGGTCAAACAAGTATAGATAATGATATTTTTGAGGTAGGATAACAAAAGAGACTTAATTTTCTTACAATGCTTATATTTTCCTCTCTCTCCTGGTTAGAAATAAAATCCTAATTACCTTATTATTTTAGTAAAATATTATACTATCCTTCATAATTCTAATTTATGTATTGCCTAAAGTTTGCAAAAACCCTTATCTGTTGGAAATTTTGTATCAATCTGAAATGTAATTCCCATTTTCTTACTGCTAAGTAATTCTATGTGATTTAGATATTTGAATTTTTTATTTTTAATTTATTTTTTATTCTTTATTTATTTCTAGGAGAGAGAGAGAGAGAGAGAGAGAGAGACAGCGTGAGCAGGGGAGGGTCAGAGAGAGAGGGAGATACAGACTCAGAAATAGGCTCCTCCGAGCTGGCAGTCAGCACAGAGCCCGACGCGGGGCTCGAACCCACAACCGCGAGATCATGACCTAAGCGAAAGTCGGACGCTTAACCGACTAAGCCACCCAGGCGCCCCAAGATATTTGAATTTTTTAAAGTGTAGAATAGTTTAATGAATCTGCACATGACTGCTTATGTTTTGTATACATTCGTGACAAAAGGTTTTTATAACAGCCTTTCTCTCAAAAAGAATTATGCTTGGCTAATATGATTGTCTTTAATTCACAAATCTTTTTTCCCCATTGCATAGCCTTGCTTCTTTACCTTTTATATGTGAATTCCTTACAAATTTGATATCTTTCTCTAACACTACACCCTACTTCCGCCTTCAGTACTCCTGACTCCCGATAATGGAAAGCAGACTTTGTCAGCAACAAAGCCCTAAGAATTTTTAAAAGCAAGGATAATGTTTCAGTAGCCAAGTCTTAGCTTGAGGAGTTAAAATTTGGAAGGCATGCTTTATAAATTCTGATATTCTATCAAATTTTAATAGTTTTAATTGCCTAATTATCTGCTCCAGTGCAATAATAAAGGCTTTTAATATTTCATTTTCTGGTACAGGAAAAGGTATTCCAGTCTGTGCAAGAGAACTTTCTAACCCTCTGTTGAATGTTAAGTTGAAGTTCTTTAGAATAATCTTGCACTTTGTAAACCGGCTCCATCTGTCATCTTACTTTTGTCCCCTCCACCCCCCTCCTCACCCAAATGTTACTTGTTTATTCAAGGAACACCCTCGTTTTCTTTCCTTTATCTTTTTGTCATTGGCAGCTCTGCTTTTTATATCCATTTTTATACTCTTCAATAAATTCCTCTCTCTATCTGTGTGTGTGTGTTCTTTAATGCAGGCTATAACTTTGTTTCTAAATTGTATATGCCTCCCCATGCCTCTGAAAATTTTGTTCTCCACTCTCAGTCTTGCCATAGCACCCCCCTTAATCTGCCTGCCTGCGCTGTACTGAATAGTTAGGACAGAATCAATGCTTTTTTTCTGGCACTGACAGGAAGAACTGACTTGGGCACACTCAGCGGAACAAGGGACCATGAGGTCAACAACAATAAGAAGATTTAAAGACAACTTCTGGGCACAGAATTTCTACTTAGGAAATTCTGTGATCCATTTTGGGTCTTCTGGATCGAACTGATCAATCTATCAGAAGTACAAAATAAATAGGAAAAATTATTTTATTTATTTACAACTTTGGGAATTTATTCCTCAAGCCACTAGTGCACAAGGAATTCCAGGATTTCATGCACAGAAACACAGTCATGAATGTTCAAAATATTACTATTTTTATACCCAAGATCAGTACTCTCAGTTTCTGTTTCCCACACTGCGATCAGCCCATCAAGTTATTCAGCCTCATTCTTTATTTAGGTACGATCTGCTAACTCTAAAATTTTTGACACTTCACAAATGAAAATGAAAATGTTTACTTTCAGTTTCATTATAAGGTAGCAAAAGAACTAATCAACAGTAAATAGGGCTTTAAATACTCTCCAGAGATGATGCTCCCATTATAATCAGCTTGGGAAACTATGTAAAATCATTTTCTTTTCCTGTAAAAACAGGTAATGTTCAATTGAGAAAATTTGTAAGAAACCAAAGCAGCCACATTTTTGAAAATCATTTATCTCTAACATAATATTTTTCTGTAGAAAAAAAATTAATGTATTATAATTCACAGGAAAATATTAAACCTGAGTGACACATTTTCATGAGTAATACTATGCCTATCATTAATGCATTTCAATGACATCTTAGTAATTATTAACTATATTACTATCTCAACTTAATCAGAAGTCTTTTATGACTTAGGGCAAATGAAAACAAAAGCGTAAGACTTACAACTTAAACCATAATTGGTCTCAAAATTTAATTTAGTTTTATTTATACTGGGAATAAAAAATAGAGGCTATATGCCTCTTCAAATAATGCATTTTACAAATAAGCATCTAAAGAAGAAAGTTTCACAAGAAAAAATCTTATTTGCAAAAATGTGTTACACCAAGCTTAGGTGCTTCTGCACCATGCCTGGATCATTATTTATGTGTATGTTGTAAAGAGTGGAAAATAGGTTTCCTTTGTTTTTGAAAAAGCCTTTAATGGTCAAGTTTTGTGACAGGCACAAGTTGAAAATTACTAGCATAAACAATCCAGAATAGAAGACCAATCAAAGGGATTTGGATAAAAATTGAAGTAGAGCATCTGACAGGAAATGATGTCTATTATGGTTTTAATGATCACAACTCTTGTTGGTAATACAGATGGAACTCGAGCTCTGACAAAATAAAGCATTCACACTGTAAAGGAAAATATATTTTAGGAGATAATGGCTTATAAAATATTTTACATTTTCTTTGAAAATGTTTTAAGTTGGTAATGAAATGTATATCCTTTATTATCCTTTATTCATTTCCAAACCAACTATCTTCAAAAAACAATCTGAATTAAAATATTGGTTTACTTAACTTGTGTATCGATGTTTTTAAAAATCATCTTATATGTGTCACCTTCCTTAAGCTGAACTCTTAACTAAGTGAAGATGAATCTTTTTAAAAAAACCAGTTAAGTAAACAAGTGATCATTTCTAGAGTTAAGCAAAGTTAGCTACATTAGAAATCAAATTTATAAGAAAGAAAATAGAGCTGATATCTTAAAGGAGTTTCACTTACAAAGAAGTGATTTTTGCATTTTGTTATTTTATTACATGTATTTGTATATTCGCTTGTATTCCTGTAAGTGTTCCAATAGTTAACTTTACACCTAACCCACAGTGTGAGCTTCAGGGTGGAGTGGTCGCTAAGCAACCCAACCAGAAGAACATTAAGTACCAGACTCTCCTCATTTAAATCTGTGTGAAAGCTAGAGAAGTGAGAGATTTTTATGGGCAGAACTTTTCAAGTTGATTTGGCTAAACTAAGCAGCCTGCAATTTGTATGCCTGAAATCTTGTCAGGTTGGCAAAGGCCGAAACAGAAATTGCTTTAGAAGATACTATTACTTCTGTGAGGAGAGGTTTTCTTTAAGGGGTAGACTAAATTTTATTCCTAAGTAAAAAGATACATTTTTCAAATACTATAGACATTTCATTTTTGGTATATGAATACAAATTCCTGTATTACTTGACATTTTGAAAATAATTCTTTTTAAGGGCATTTATTATGATGTTAATATTTACCCAAACCAATCTTAGATGTAAATAGAAAATCTTTACTCTTCTTTATAGACTTAGGTAAAGAAAATTCCTATTTCTAATAGGTTCCTGACATTAATAACTCAAGTTAAAGAAGTGGATATAGTTCTAGTAAAAAACCTACAAAATGTTTTTTTTCTTTTTCATCCTTATTGTGACTTTTTTAAGTCTTTATTTTATTTTTTGAGAGAGAGACAGACTGTGAGCGGGGAAGGGACAGAGAGAGAGGGAGACACAGATCTGAAGCCGGCTCCAGGCTCTGAGCTGTCAGCACAGAGCCCTGTGCGGGGCTCGAACCCATGGACTGTGAGATCATGACCTGAGCCCAGGTCGGATGTTTAAGCAATCCTTGTTTGAATGTGTGGTTTCATCACATTAACTATGAATGCATCCCCCTAGTTTATAATTGCCTGTTTTGAGTTTTATATTAACATAAATATATATTCTTTATGTTATATATAAATTATTATATATTATAATTGTTATAATATATATTATATATTCTTTATAAATTAATAATTTTTCTTTAAATAATAAGTTTGTGAAAAATATTTGGAGTTTTATATGAACTGTAGTTTACAAATTTTATTACAATGTATGACTTCATTATATAAATGAACTCTGATATAATTATTTGGGTCACATTAATAGATAAAATGGATGAATATATTAATAATTTGTCTATCTTACTATGAATGCAATGTTTCCAATGTGATGGTATTAAAAAAATCTGCTGTGATTCTTGTATACATTCTCTCTCATACCTGTGAATGTGTCTTTTAAGGTATATTTCAAAGAGTAGAAGACTAGGGCATACGGATGCAAAAACTGTAATTTTACTAGACTTTATCTTTACTAAGTAATGACAACTCGCTTCCCAAAGTGTTTCTACAAATACATAATCCCACTGCAATATTTGAGCATCTATTGTTCCAAATCTTCACCAAATGTGTTACCCTCAGATTAAAAAAAATTTTTTGCCAACCTGGCAAATCAGTGTATCTCGTTGTGGTTTCAATTGACATCTTCATGACTGATCATGGGAATGAGTGTCATTTAATATATTTCTCATCTGTGACCTGCCCCAGGGGAGATATCTTTTCCATTCTTATTTGGCTTCTCCTCCCAGGGCTGTTCCGCCCAGTAGCAGGATTATACACTTCCATCCTATTGAATTAATAAATGACACACTGTGGGTGTAAACAGTGTGTCACTTCTCTGCACAGTATTTTAGCCCACTTTTGATTTTCATATTTCTACCTATCCTCTGTTCTGAGGCCAGTAATATTCCAGATAGGTTAGCTCCAATGGCCAGGGTCCCTAAGTAAGACCACAAGAGTATTGTCAAAGCCCACCTGCGATGGACATGCAGTGTGAGAAACTAAGGTTCACTACTTTGATCCACTAATGACTCTTAGGAACTTAAAAAAATATATTCTGGGGTTGCCTGGGTGGCTCAGTCAGTTAAGCGTCCGACTTCGGCTCAGTTCATGATCTCACGGTTCATGGGTTCGAGCCCCGCATCGGGCTCTGTGCTGACAGTTAGCTCAGAGCCTGGAGCCTGTTTCGGATTCTATGTCTGACCCTTCCCTGTTCATGCTGTCTCTCTCTCTCTCTCAAAAATATATAAAACATTAAAAAAATATATATATATATATATATATATTCTGGACACTAGTCCTTGTAGAATTCAAGCTCTGAAAATATTATATCCCATGCTATTTGTTCATTATTTTTTTGTGGTGTCTTTTGAGTTAAAAAAATTCTTAAATAAAATTTATATGAATTTGTCAATCTTTACCCTTCTGAATAGTCCAGTTTAAAAATCCTTCCTTTGGGAAGCCTGGGTGGCTCAGTTGGTTTAGTGTCCGACTTTGGATCAGGTCATGATCTTGTGGTTCCCGGGTTTGAGCCCCACATTAGGCTCTATGCTGACAGCTCAGAGCCTGGAGCCTGCTTCATATTCTGTGTCTCCCTCTCTCTCTCCTCCTCCCCTGGTGTCACACTCTGTCTCTCTCATTCTTAAAAATAAATAAAGATTTTTTTTAAAAAAAATAAAACAAAAAATAAAAATCCTTCCCTTTCCTGAGATCATTATATTCTAAAAGCATTGATGGGTAAATCAATTTTCCACATTTCAATAGAAATTCACTGTAAATATATCAAGCCTTGAGATTTGTCTGCTTGGTTTTTTTGTTTTGTTTTGTTTTTGAGAAATATTTGACTTCTAATTTTTTAATGAATATAAAACTGGTTAGAGTTTCTATTTTTCTTTAAATTTTAATGTTATATTCTAGGAATTTATTAACTTCATGTACATGTTTAAATTTATCTTTTTTTATTTTTTATGTTTATTTATTTTGAGAGAGAGTGTGAACAGAGAAAGGGCAGAGAGAGGGAGACACAGAATCTGAAGCAGGCTCCAGGCTCCAAGCTGTCAGCACAGAGCCCAATGAGCCACCCAGGCACCTCTACATCTTTAAATGTTTTTTTATAATATTATTTAATACTTTTACATGAAATACCTATAATAGTCTAATGTATTTTTGCCCTTTTTATTTTATACGAATTTAAGCATTAGTTTATCGTTTTATTAGACTTTTGTATAACCAATTGTGCCTTGGTTAACCTTTTCTTTTGAATGCTTGTTTACTTTTTAATGAATTTCTGCATTTATATTGTCATGTCCTCAACCTTAACTTTTGTTTCAATTGATATTTTTCTAATAACTTGAAATGGATGCTAACTCATCAAGTTTTCATCTTTCTTCTTCTCTATTTCAGTAATAGGTCTCAAATCACAAGTTTTATGAGTAACATTTCATTATCATTTAGTTCAAAGTAACTTTTACTTTCAATTTGCAGTTCTTTGTTTAAGTCCTGGACTATTTAGGGGTGGGTTTAGTTTCTAACATAGTTTCTTTTGGATATTATTTTCTAGCTTCACTACATTTGGTCTCAAATTTTAGTTCTTTGAAATGTGTCGAGACATTTTGTATGGACAAGTATATGATCAAATTTTATAAACATTCAAATGTGCTTAAGTAAATATTTATTTCACATTTGTGTACAGGGATAATGTAGAGGAGGAGGGGTAGATGGATAAATTTTTATTAGACAAAGTTTTGTGAATTTTAATGTTTAAAATATCTCTATCCTTTCTAATATTTTTATGTGTTTTATAAATTGATCAATTATTCATAGTGGACCCATAGTCCTATATTAAAATTTCTAACTATAAATTATTATTTCTTCTTATATTTCTCTCAATTTTAATTTCATTTATTTCAAAGCTGTATTATTGATTGCATAGAATTACAAAATATGTTATCTTACTGGTTATTAAGGCTAATTCTCACTAATGTTCTGTCTTAAAATAAATTTTGTCAAATATTACAGTCCTAATAACTTATAAAAGAATGAAAATTAATGTAGCACCAGACTTCCCAACAATAATGAAATAACATTTCCAAAGTACAAAAGAGTAGAATTATCAACCTAGAATTTAAAACAACATGGCAAAATTCTTAAGAGTGAATGCCAACCCAAAGCTACAAAAATTTACCATCAAGAGACCTTCACTTAAGGAACTACTACAATTTTAATTCAACAGTTAGTAAAGTAGTCTGGACAAATTAGATATTGGGTGAAAAAACTGAACAAATAATACATTGCAAATGTATAGGCAAACTTTATAAATTAATCTTCAGGGGCCTGGGTGACTTAGTCAGTTGAGAGTCCAACTTTGGTTCAGGTCATGATCTCACCGATCATGACTTCCAGCCCTGTGTACGTCTGTGTGCTGACAACTCACAGCCTGGAGACTGCTTTGGATTTTGTGTCTCCCTCTCTCTCTGCCCCTTCCCCACTCACACTCTGTCTCTCTCCATCTCTTAAAAATGAATAGACATTTAAAAATTTTTAAATTAATCTCTATTTCATAAAATTAAATCACAATATTTTTTAAGCTTATTTGTTTAGAAGAGAGAGATAGAAGGGGAAGGGAAAGAGAGAGAGGGAGAGGGAGAATCCCAAGCAGGCTCCCCGCAGTCTGTATGGACCCTCGGCTGCTTGAACTCAGGAACCGTGAGGTCATCACCTGAGCTGAAATCGAATTGGACTTTTAACTGACTGATTCACCCAGGTGCCCCATAACCAAAATATTTTTTGTTTAAATTCTGATTGTTATACATATTCTGTTATCTTTATATCTCCTACTAACTCACATAGAGTAGGAGATCAAAGACCAGTGTCTAAATTTATTCAGTAAGCAGGTAGCAATGTTACATTTTCAGTACAAATTCGCTTATCATATAATACTTGGTAAATCTTGTGAGCTCTTGAGAAAAATACATGTTTATTTTTATTCTTTGTATTCATTATGACTAGACTTTGCATAGCACATAGCATTTTCAATGGCTGCTATTTGAATAAATGAGTGGTTTAATAAATGAATTTTATAACCTCGTTGATCTTCCAACATCAGACTACAAACTATTAGATTTTGTTCTGCTTTCTAATGGTATTACATATGAAGTACGACTGTGCATTGTTGACCTAAAATTTGCAGTACATTCTCTCCAAAATACCCTTGTTTGTAATATGTTTGCTATAACCACTCAGGCAGCATGAAATTAGGTTAGGGCAGAAGAGTGAGACTGACTACCAGGGAATGGAGATCATTCAAACAGAGAGAACCTGAAAGCATAGGAGTTCGCAAATAGTAAGTGAGGTGATGACTGATAATAACTGATGGAATCCTTTGGTGAATGACATAAAAGTCACTTGACAAAAATTTTATTTTTGATAAAAATCCCATAGTTAAGGTGATTTTTGGATAAGAACAGAAGCAGAGTCTGAAAATAGTTCTGCCCAAAAGGGTATAATCATTCCAATACAGAATGACCTTGAGCAAAATAACAGAAAGGTAAAAGAAAATCAGTAGTATTTGGAAGACTCAAGAGGAAGAGAAACCAAACCTAGCCAGAGAAGAGAACGTTCTGAAATTCTAAAATTCTGGTACAAAACTTTCCCAGTTTTACCGAAATGGTATAAGAAATCCATATCAGAAACCTGTATCATTTAGAGGTAGTTCCTTAAATTAACCCTGGAGAAGAGTTTTCACTTACTCATTTATTTATGCATTGGTAAAATTATATTATCTGAACACTTACTTACTAAGTGCTAGGCAGTAAGAACATGACAAGTTTCTTACTCTCTCACTTACAGTGTGAGTTTTATCACCTGTTAAATAGGGCTAATATGCTCTACTCACTGACTTGCCTTAAAGATTAAATGGGTTGCTCCATCTCAATTGCTTTGGACAGCAACTCGTACATGGTAAACACTCAATAAATGCCAGCCAACGCTAATGATACATATCTGCCAAATAAATAAAGGAATAGCAATGGCCATGAACAATTTTCTGTATAAAGCTCTTTTTTGTCTTTCTAAGTCAAAGGAAAGTTGAGAAATGAAAACCAATGATAATTATAATATAATAATTATGAACAAAAAGACAAGGTAAAAAAAGTATTTCAGAATGTTCTTTAATCCACCTATTCAAATGCTTTTCATTCTCCCTCCTTGAGACAGAGTGTCAGTGACTGACGAGAACTTCTTAGTCGTCTGTGAAGCTACCAGCTAAGGACATCTCTAACTGTATTCAAAATATTTTCTGGGGAAATTATGATCCAACTCCCTATGTTTAATTTCATTGACCATGGAGAATGATAGAAGAGGCTTGAAGATGCACAGAAATAAGAATTCCAAGAAGACAAGTAAATGCTTCACAAGTGAAAGACACTAAATATAGGATTCTGGTCAATGGGTATTATGTACACCCCAGCCACTGACTTCAAAACAGAAGAACAAAAATCATGAACTCTATGAATGGGCACAGTTTTGAACTCACATCTTTCACAGTTTGGGATTTTATTTTGTTTTGTTTTGCTTGTTTTGTTTTTTGTCAGATGTTAGGTGCCTGGGAAGGTAAAGGGAAAGCCGATAACGTGGGTTTTTTTTTTTTAATCAGGTGAATGTTATTGATAATAATAGCATTAGAATCAAATGTTCCCACTCCCAGAAAAGAAAAGATCCATAACTGGAAAATACTGAGAGAAATGGTAATAGTATTTGTGACTAATGTGTGTAATTATTGCCAAGATTAATGATAAATTGAGCTGCAATAAAGGAAATTTCAATCACAAAAATCTCATTATTATGATATCTTTACAAGAACCTATGTTAGATTATTGTTTAGAACATATATATTTTTATATAAATAAATAAATAAATAAATATTTTATATATTTATATATATACCACTTCTTCTTTATCCATTCATCTATCAATAGACACGGGCCACATCCATAATCTGGCTATTGTAAATAATGCTGCTATAAACATAAGAGTGCATGGATTCCTTTGAATTAGTGCTTTTACATTCTTTGGGTAAATACCCAGTAGTGTGATTGCTGGTTCATAGAGTAATTCTATTTTAAACTTTTGAGGAAGCTCCATACAGTTTTTCAGAGGGGCTGCACCAGTTTGCATTCCCACCAACAGTGCACGAGTGTTCATTTTTCTCCACATCCTTGCCAACACCTGTTGTTTCTTGTGTTATTGATTTTAGCCATTCTGACAGGTGTGTGGCGGTAGCTTATTGTAGTTTGATTTGTATTTCCCTGATGGTAAGTGATGATAAAAATTTTTCCATGTGTCTGTTGCTAAAAGTGGTCATTTTGTAAAACTCCCACAACAACTTAGAAGGTTAATAAGAAATGTTCCATAAAAGTTTTAAACATTGATAATGTTAGTGAAGTGATAACCTTCCAAAATTATTACTTTGAAGAATTATCATTTGGATACTGAAGTTCTAGTGTATACATTTAGGAAAATAAATTCTTTGATTTTTTTTGCCAGTCTTCATGTTCTATATATGTTTGTACATTTTTAAAAAATGGGTATTTTTAAGAGCATTCTCAAACTTTGATAGTTATTTTTTTTTTCACCAAATCAGACACCACTAAAAATAACGGCAACAGAATAATAGAGAGAAGTCATAGGAACTCAGTGAAGAGGGAGTAACAGATAAAGAAATACACCTAAATATACTCAATGGTCAAAATTCTCTTTGCAGACACTATTCCTACCAATATACAAATCCCTCTTAAATTTTGGTGCAAAAAGCTATATTTGGAATAATATATGAAGAAAACAATAGTGTTTACATTTGGAGAACAAAAATGTAATCTAGAAGAGAGAGTAAACAGAAAGGCATGACCTATCAATGGGTTGTGAAAACAGGGTTAACCAAACTAGGTAAATAAATAAAAGTATCTTCTTAAAATTCTAAAATAATACTCATTATGAGACAGAAACAGTACACAGCATAGAAAGACCTCCTAGGTTGGCAGATACAGTGTAAACAAACATTTTTCAAAAACAATTACAGTAATTTCATGCTTACAAAGTGGATAAGGGAAAAACCAAAACTTAAGCTCCGCACGCGAGCTACATGGGGAAGAGCACGTTACCCTGTCGCCCATGCTTGCAGGTTTTACTCTATTACTGCCTGATGTATTCGAGCATACCAAATAGGTATAAAATGATGGTAGATGACCTCCTGTGGGATTCTGTGCACAGAAATTGGAGGATGAATCAGCCTGAATTGAATTGTGTTTCTCTCTCCCACAGATAAATATTGCATACTAAATCAGTTTCAGTGTACTCACGTTGCCTTCCATTTAGCTTAATACATGCAGTGTCAAGTTATTTCAAACAGTACAGTTTGACTCTATGCAAACAGTTTGTCTAAGGTGAAAAATTTGAAACAGTTAAAACAAAGTATAATGACATTGTTTTCCCACTTCCATCATTTTTCAGGGAGTAGTGAGAAAAATCTTAGAGCTGAAACACGAACTTAGCTGGTGTTTCTAATACCATTTAGAGGCATGAGAAGCCCAAATCCTTCAAATTCTAAGAGAACCTACTAGATTATTTCATTCAGAGAATTCTCCAAACTAAGATGACCTTTGGTTATGTCTCAGTCAATTGGAATAAATCAAGTTGGGTCATATTCTCCAACAAGAAGTTTTCACAGGTCTATTATAGTCCTGTAAATGTTGTCAACCCACACATCTCACATCAGAGGCCTGTGTTTTCTTGTGCAGAACAGTTTTCCTATCTCTAAAGACGTATAGTAATAAAATAGTGTGTATACACATGTGTATGTGTATATGTGTGTGCATGTAATAGATGCACAGTGTAGTTGATCAGCAGGTAATGAATACTGGATATAAAGATCTTGAGTAAACTTATAGTAAATCTGTAATATTGCCTGCTCTGCACTCCTTCCTCCTGAAGATATAGTGAACTCCCAAAGAAAGGGTGAGGGACAGGCAGAAGGGAAACTGGTGATAACTGATACAAGAACTACAATAAATTCAACTCATTTACATTGGTTAGGACATTGGTTATACTGAGAGATGTAGAATAACAGAGATGTAGAATAACAGCATTTAAGACAATTGGAGTTTCTTTTTTAATGTAGATTCAGGTTGATATAGAGACTGAGTGACACATGAATTTATCTATGGTTGAAGTGCTTTCTCTTTTCTTGTATAACATCCCTTCCTGGATGACCAGGCTTTATAGTTTAAAATGACTCAACACCACATGTGCAATTTACATATTGGGATGGAGGAAAGGAAAAGGTCATGTATGATGTGGCCAAACTTTATTTAAGGGCAAAACCCTGCAGATTACCAAAAAAAATTACTTATACTTACATCACATTGGCCAAAACTCAGTCATGTATCACATCTGGGTTTGTGGATTCTGGGAAATGTAGTCTTCATTCCAGGCAACCGTGTACCAGGCTAAAAACTGAGTATTCTATGACTATAAGGTAAATTGAATACAAAGATTCCCATTATTATTATTCTATTAAAAATTCTATTATTCGAATTCTATTTTATTAAATATTATTCTAATTCTATTATTCTGTTAAAAATTTCTTATGTCATAGTTTCTTATTGTCCTCATTCTACTAAGACATGAAGCTTATGAGAAGTGGTATGATACAACTTTTAAAAAAATCACCTCTGAAGAATATATATGCCTGTTGATTGAATCCTGGTTCTGCTACTTTCTTGCTGAATCATTTCTTTGTACCTTAGTTTCCTCATCAGTAAAAAAAAAAAAAAAAGAAATTATGTATGTTTTTGGATTCACCCACTTGGGTGGCTCAGTTGGTTAAGCGTAAGACTTGATTTCAGGGGCGCCTGGTGGCTTAGTCGGTTGAGCGTCCGACTTTCGCTTAGGTCATGATCTCGCGGTTCGTGGGTTCGAGCCCCGCGTCAGGCTCTGTGCTGACTGCCAGCTCAGAGCCTGGAGCCTGTTTCCATCTGTGACTCCCTCTCTCTCTGACCCTCCCCTGCTCACGCTGTCTCTCTCTCTCCTAGAAATAAAAAAAAAAAAAAAAAAAAAAGACTCTTGATTTCAGCTCAGGTCATGATCTCATGGTTTGTGAGGCTAAGCCCCATGTCATGCTCTGCACCGACAGCATGGGGCCTGCTTGGGATTCTCTCTCTCCCTGTCCTTCTGCTCCTACCCCAGTTGCTCACTCTTTCTGTGCCTCGCAAAATAAATAAATATTTTTTAAAAACCTTTAAATAAGTTTTTAGATGTTCATGCTTAATACTGGACACAACAATGCAATCAATTTAGCATGTAGAATTATGTATCTGCTTTTCTCTAGAATTTTTTTGCAAATAAAATCCTTATTGGTCTTTTATAATTTTTCACTTTTAATGCCTATTTATAGATTTCTATCTTACTTTCTTAAAATTGTTTAATAATGCCAACTATACAGCTAAATCAAGACCCTAGAATTTTTTTCCTTAAGTTGAAGTTTCTATTAACAATTTTTAACAAAGGTGTTTTTAAAACTTTTTGCATCCAAATCGATAAACGATGTCTTTATTAATTGGGTAAATAGGTTTATCAATGAGTTTATTCTTATTTTTAAATGTTAACTTTACAAAACTCTGATTATGTTTAAAAAACAAAACCAGACTGTTTTAGACAACAAGAAACTAATAACTCTTTAATCTTCCTTTGCAAACATATGGCAATAATAAAGATTTGTGAGTATTTACCAGAGCACAGCACAGCTTGAGGAATACAGTTCAGAATGCTGAAGCCATCCTGCTGAAAGAGAGTCAGATAAAATTTAAGAAATTATGTGGAGTATAAATTATAAGCAAGCATTAAACACAACAAACCCGTGGCAAGTAGCTGATGTTCTGCATAAGCACAGGGTCCGGCAGTAGTAATAGAGTGTGCCGTTCGTGCTGGAGCATGTGGATGCACTAATATCAAAGGGAAAAAGCATGATTGCCCCACAATGGATCAACATTGAATGGATTTTATGTCCCAAGACAGAAGAATCAGAGAAAAGGCACACACTGGGAGAGCAAAGAGAAGGAAAAGAAAGGCAAAGAGTAAAATAGTATAGGTGATGAAACAAATTTGATATAAACATTTTGGATATGAAAGGGAAAACAGAAATAGAAATAGGAAATGAGAGAGAGAGAGAGATTGGAGAAGACAGACACAGAGAGAGAGAGACAGAGACAGAGCAGGGGAAAGATGTCAACAAGAAAAAGCAAAATAGGAGATCTCATTCTCAAAATGCAGGCCTGAAAATAGAAGCTAAGATGTGAGGAAGATCTCACTCACTTTCTCTCCCTGGCTCCGCCCTCTACTGCTATTCTAACAGTGAATATAGGCCTTTTTGAAGTTCCTTCTCATCTGTCTCTCCCAGTGTGAGGCCTCTGCCATCCCTCAGCCTTGACGTCTTGCCTCCCCCTTCATATACACATCAGTACTTGGATGACCGCTGTTGCTTGGGAAATCATAGCACCTTGGACAAATATGTTTGTCCATGACAGGTAGATCTAAATTGAAGCAAGTACTTCAAAAACATTGACATCTATAGTCTAGAACTACACTGATTTACAGTTGAAAGCTGTACTGTTGACATGTCAGCCTCTGGTCACATTTGTCTATGAAGCACTATTCCAAATTGAGATATGTTGTAAGTATAAAACACATACTCAATTTTGAGGGCTTAATACAAAATATTTCATTAATATTTTATAGTGATTGCATGCTAAATAATATGTTTTAATATTGAGATTAAAATATATTATTAAAATTCAATTAACTTGTTTATTGTTTTTTCTAAAGTATGGATAATAGAAAATATTAAATTACATATGTAGTTAAAATTATTATATTTTTATTGGATTGTACTGGTCTAGAGCTTTATCTACCACAAGGCAAAGTTATTTGCCTTCTTATAAATTAAAAAAGGGGAACTTTGTCCTAATTAGCCCTAAAAGCCTTTTAAGTACTTAGACTAGCACATGGCCCAAAATGGGATGGTCTATAGTTGCATTGGCCAAACAGCATCTGAGCTCCCCTTTATCTAAGGAATTAAGATATGTGCAGCCCAATTTTGTTAATCCAATTATACCAATCACTACTTCTTACACCCTTCAGTCACATTTAATATATTCTTCCATACCTATAATAAATAACATAACAGGCAAAATAAAAATTATAATAGTATATATTATATATGTGCTACATAATATATATAAAATATATATTATATGAAATGAAATTTATATATATACTAGACAAATAGTATATATATATACTCTGAAAGTCAAAGAAATTTTTAAATATTCATTGAAAAATTTAGGTAGTTGACAGATATTGAAAAGAGGCATAGAAACTAATCCTAGTTGACTAGAATTGATTAGTTGACTAATCCTAGTCAACATTAAATATCTGAGAAATCAGTATTTGATGGCCATGTCAGTCAATAGCAGGAAAGACCTACAGTAGATAAAGTATTACATTTCATTCATTATAACTTACTTATTTTTCAAATTTCAACATCTTTGAAATCAAGATACATCTTATGATTGATGGCATCCTATAATTTTTGTCAGGCAAACAGTGTTTACAACAAACTCATCCCTGCCCATGCATATGCACGCATCATTGTTACTTGTGGCATGATAATACAACTGAAATGTCGACATTTTCATCTCAAACTATTTAAGAACCATCTGGGGAAGGAATATGAGTTCTGTTTATATTTTGAAAACCTTCCACAGACACATTCTAGCAAGATAAAGCAGCAGCAAAAAGTCTTGTAGAATTGGCATCCATATCATAGAAGAAAATTCTGGAGAAAATGTAGAGCTGCCTGAAAAGGTTCTCTATCATCAACTATCTTAATGATCCAGGAGACAAATATTTTGGGAAACAAAAATAAGGACATTAATAAAACTGAGATGAACAGTAATTCAGACTTTTCATGTAAAGAACTTTATAAAAACCATACCCAATTTATTTCACTTCTATTCTCCATTCATTTATTCACCAAGGTGATTTGAAATAAAAATCTATATGTAAGTCTGACAGGCCTCTTTGAAAAAGCATAAAATTACAGTTTCAAATTATAGTAATTTACTGAATGGTAGTTTAATTTCAACCTTTTTTCTTAAGATTTTAAAAAATAATGATACTTTTGATTGGTGTCATTATCACTTTAATGAAGTAGGATGCTTAAATTGTAAGATTGAAAGTAGGCCATTCATTGTTAGTGATAAAATATCTGGAGTCTCTTTGAGGTCACCAATTTTAACTAGTATGCTTTATTATCATTTTGTGATTCTCAAGAAAATATCAAAATATAATGTTTGCATTTCTTCTTATTTGATTGTCATAGACAGTGTTTATTGCTTCCTCAACACAAGGAAGGAAAATATTATAGAATTTGTTTATCTAAAATTTTTCTTTGCTATTAACCTCCAATTTTTGTTATTTTTCATTAGTTTTAGTCCTTTACCTGAGTACACATACATAAAACCAATTCTTAATCTGTTTATTATAGACTGTACTTATTGGAATTTGATATCTGACTCATCTCTCCCATTATCTACTCTTGATTCCTGTTCATTGTGCTGTTCTATTACATTATACATGTTTACAATATTTACATTCTAAACTACAGTTCAGTCTGCTGACTTTTTTCTATATGTTGATTGAACAAACTGAAAAGCAGTATACAAAATCATAATAGCATGCTTAAGTAACTGCTTTCTTCTTCAGGATCAAATACTATGACTGAACCCATTAAAAAAAAAAACATAAAAGTATATCAGTTAAATTTCTGTCAATTGCTTGAAAACCATACTGCATTTTTTCTGGAATAGATAGGTAAGGCTTTTTAAAAATAGCACTTTCTTTTTGTTAGAATTATAGATTAATTTTTCATCCTGCTTATAGGGAGAAAATTTCCTCACAAAGTTTTAACTCTCCTTGAATTGCAATGTAACAACTTTTTGGAGATGTGTTTTATAGATTTCTCTTGTTTCTTGCTACCTCTTTAAAATTCAGCACCTGAAAAAAAATTTACTCCTGGGTTTGGTGCACTATTTCTTTAATTTCATGCCTTCCTGCTTTGTGTGTGTACACACACACAAATAATCACACATATATATTTAAACTTTTCATAGTATATATGTTTATCAGCAAGTAATTTTTTTCTACAAAAAGAGTCTATGAAAGGTAGATTTTATGAGAGTTTTTTTTGGTGCTAAACATTTTTAGTTTCCTGTCCTTAAACCTAATTTGTTTGGTGTTCCAGAGAGTGTAATTGGCTTACTTAACACCCTTTCCCAGCTCCAGGCTCCCTTGTTGGCTCCCAATATAAGACCTAAAAGAATGAAAATCAGTACTCAATTCTCAGCTTCCTGGCAGCTAGGGATGGCCAAGAAATGCAGTTACATTTGATGGAACTTAGTGAAATCTGGCTAGCAGAGGGACATATTTAAAAAAAATTTGTTCTCTAAGAAATACGAATACAAAGATCCAGCTGGTATTTCACCTCTACCCTTTCCTTCCCACTTACTTGCTTGCACATTAGTAGGAAGAATGGTCAAGAAGGGTGGAGAGCAATTAATCTTTGACAAAGCAGGAAAAAATATCCAATGGAATAATGATAGTCTTTTCAGCAAGCAGGGGTGCTGTGAAATCTGAACTGCAACATGCAGAAAAATAAACATGGACCACTTTCTTACACCATACACAAAAATAAATTTAAAATGAATGAAAGACCTAAACTTAAGACAGGAAGCCATCAAAATCCTCAAGGAGAAAGCAGGCAAATATCTCTTTGACCTTGGCTGCAGTAACTGCTTGTTCAACACATCTCCAGAGGCAAGGGAAACAAAAGCAAAAATGAAGTACTGGGACCTCATCAAGATAAAAAGCTTCTGCACAGCTAAAGAAACAAACATCAAAACTAAAAGGCAAATGAAAGAATGGGAGAAGATATTTGCAAATGACATAACAGATAAAGGACTAGTATCCAAATCTATAAAGAATTTATCAAACTCAACACCCAAGAAACAAATAATCCAGTGAAGAAATGGACAGATGATGTGAATAGACACTTCTCCAAAGAAGACATCCAGATGACCAACTGACACATGAAAAAATGCTCAACATCACTCATCATCAGGGAAATACAAATCAAAACCACAATGAGATACCACCTCACACCTGTCAGAATGGCTAACATTAACAACTCAGGCAACAACAGATGTTAGTGAGAATGTGGAGAAAGAGGATCTCTTGTGTGCTGCTGGTGGGAATGCAAACTGGTACAGCCACTCTGGAAAACAGTATGGAGTCTCCTCAAAAACTTATAAATAAAACTACCCTGCAACCTAGCAATTGCACTACTAGGTATCTATCCAAGGGATATAAGTGTGCTGTTTTGAAGGGGCACATGAACCCCAATGTTTATAGCAGCACTACTGGCAATAGCCAAAGTATGGAAAGAGCCCAAATGTCCATCAATGGATTAATGGATAAAGAAGATGTGGTATGTATGTATATATATATATACAGGGTATTACTCAGCAATCAAAAAGAATAAAATTTGCCATTTGCAATGGATGGAACTAGAGGGTATTATGCTAAGCAAAATTAGTCAGTCAGAGAAAGACAAATATCATAAGACTTCACTCATATGAGGACTTTAAGATATAGAACAGATGAACATAAGGGAAAGGAAGCAAAAATAATATAAAAAAAGGGAGGGAAACAAACATAAGAGACTCTTAAATATGGAGAGCAAACAGAGGGTTACTGGAGGGTTTGTGGGAGGGGGATTGGGCTAAACGTGTAAGGGGCATTCAGGAATCTACTCCTGAAATCATTGTTGCACTATATGCTAACCTGGATGTAAATTTAAATAAATAAATAAATAAATAATAAATAAATAAATAAATAAATAAATAAATAAATAAAATTAGATAGAATGGCCTAAGTAGTTGTGAATGTTCATTTCCAAGGTGAGTCAATTCCCAGAAGCTCTTAAATCTTGAACTTCAGGAGAAGCTGAAGGAGAAAAGAGTTTGGATGAAGAAGAATGGAGAGAATCAAATGATCCACTTTTAGTTCAGTCTTTTAGTTCAGCAGTGGGTGGTTCAGAAAAGAGGTGAAAGTTCTCCTCAGGTAGAAGGTTCCTGTATGAGAAAAAAAAATATATATATATATAAAAAAATATATATATTTTTTTATATATATATATATAAAAGAATATACTCCCTGTGTCCTACACATTTTTTCAGTGCCTGAAATATAAAGGGAAAGATATTAAAGTCGTTTTGATATATATTTGATAAACTAAGGAACATAGGGAATAGTAGGAATCAGTATGTCGCACACAATGAATGAGAAGGGGCCCCTGGGTAGCTCAGTCAGTTAAGCCCCTGAATCTTGATCTCAGCTGAGGTCTTGATCTCCAGGTGGTGAGTTCAAGCACATGTTGGGCTCTGTGCTGAGCATAAGGACTACTAAAAATTTTTAAAAAAGAAGGAGAAAAAGAAAACATTTGTTTTCCAGAAAAGTAAAACAAGAACATTAACCCACACAATATTTCTTGGGCATGGGGAGAGGCAATCAGGTTCATAAGCAGCCAATCCATTTTTACTGTTTGTGGGATTCTGTCTGAGAAAACAGAACCCTGTTAAAGTAGGCTTCCACTCCAACCAAGCTTAGGATTTTGTGTATGCGTGTGAGTGTGTGTGTGGGAGTATGCATTACTCAAGCACATGCATGTTTCAGATGGGGTGAACATTAATTCTATATGGAACTATAAACTATATGTGCATATATCCACTACATATGGCCAAACTGTAGATACAGTGTTACAGTTTTTAAAGAAAGAAAATTTCATATAAAAATATATTAAGCTATAGAATCTTTTCTGCTTCTAAACAACATTTAAAAACCAGGATGTATGAAACATCTTCAGAGGAATGACCCTTTGTTTTGCAGTGAAAGAAAATCTTCTAGGTTATCACCCTTGCTGCAAAATATCACAGAGTCTGTGAAATAAGAAAGTCAATATGTATTAGACAAAGAGAAGAAACGAGAGTATAGAGAGTGAACAGGAAACCAGCGATGAGGGAAACAGCAGGGGGCTGCTTGTTGAGCCCAGTGACCTTTCTCTATTCTTAATACATTGAAGATTGTGTAGATCAAAAAAAAAAAAAAAAAAAAAGATTTCTTTAATTCTTTAGTTTTAGGTATGCAGATAAGGATTTTTCTCTCTTCTATTTTCTATTTAACTTTAGTAATTTTCCCTATTGAGGTTATTATGCTTGTAAATTCAATTCAGTGTAAGCTAAATAGGAGAAAATAATAAGTATCTTGAAGTTTTACCCACTACTATTTATAAAACTCTCCAAGAACTGCAAGTATTCTTTCCCTAACAAGTAATACTATATTCACCAAGGGAAATGAAACAAAGCTTAGAGTGAGTCTTGCAGCCTATTAAACATTTAATAAGTAATAAGAACCTATCAAAGTATGGACTATTTTTTACATTATGACTGCAGACAGTCACTTCCCAATTTGAATAACTTCCCAAATTGTGGAAAGTTATTGTGATGGAAGAATCAAATATAAAATGACCAAGAATAGCTGATTTATTGTATTTGACATTTGTTAATATGAACTTTCAAGGACTGGTCGTGAATGCAGACAGTTTTGTACCATTGTCTATGTATGTGTCTCTAGCTCAATGTCTCAAAATATTGAGTTTCTATTTCATTTCCAATGTCTTAATAACCACTTTGATACATTCATTAATCAGATCTCTAGATTGCAATTTGTCTTGTCTTGTGATATCACAGACTAAGACCAATACAGGAGACATTAAATATAATTTGATAATTCAGAATGCCTCTCATATTCTGCTTGTCAAGACTGGCTAAAATCACAGAATCAAACTAGAATATTTCAGTAATAGCAAGCTTACAGTCCACTTCTACCAGGGGCCTATCACTTGCCTCTTCATTTCACCTTCCAAATCTAGCCTATCTTTATAACCTTCTGAGAGTCAGGCACATTTGTCAGCATCCTGTACTGTTCAAATCGAATTATCTTCACATGTTGTGATAGGTAGGAAGAATTCAAAGATGGCCCCAAGATTCCTGCCCCAGCTGTCATGTCTTGCATAATTCCTTCTCTGTAAGTGTGGGTGGGATCTATGAATATGATGAACTATCACTGCCATAATTCATAATTCTGTGTGATATTTCATGGCAAAATAAAAGGACTTGGTCTAGATAGGCCTGTCCTAATAAAAGATATAGTCTAAATTTTAAATACAGTCTAGACTTCTCCCCATCTCAAGGATTCTCTTCATGGCTTTGAAGAAGTAAGCTACTGTGTTGTGAGTGGGTAACAAACATGGTCAGTTATTGAGGTGGCCTCTGGTTGCAGAGAGGGATCCTCAGCTGACAACCAGCAAGCACACAGGGAACTCAGAAATACAATGACAAAAACAAATTCTGCCAACAACATGAAAGAGCTATGAAGTAGATTCTTCCCTGGTCAAACTTTCAGATGAGAACATAGCCTGCCACATCTTTATTTCAGCCATGTTAGCAAAGGACCCAGTGAAGTCATACCCCAGCTTCTGACCTACAGAAGCCATGAATTTATAAATGCGTGCTGTTTTAAACTTCTAAGTCTGCATTTGTTATGCAGCAATAGCAAACTAATATAGTACATGGCTTTTAAGCGAGGGGCATCATAATATAAACTCTGGTTGACTGATACTGTTTTAAGGGCTCTCAAAGACTTTGAATGTTGGATGAAGTTAATATAAGGTCCTAATCTAGGGTTGAACATGTAATATATGCTGAATAAAAATTGTATATGTGACTAGATAAGTGGTTAACTTATAATTAATTCTTTACAATGCAGGTTATAAAACACGTTGAGATATATTGATTTTTAAAATGGTAAAATATTGATAGGAGTGTTACTATTAAACATACACTTTGGAAGTGAGAAAAGTAGTTCACAAGAGGTAAGTGAACTTGACTAAAATCACAACATTGGTAAGTGACAAAATTTTCCACCATCATCTCTCTACCTCTATTAAAGAGAAGTATTGAGAAAATAAGCAGATGGAAACACATTTGAAAATAAATAGGATTCTGATTAATTCATGAAAGCAAGTAGAAATAGCATCAAGAAAATCATTATTGGGGTATGTTATCTAATATTTTTGAGTTTCAATTCCTTCTTCTATAAAATGAATTTAAAAAGTACCAAACTAATAGAGGGTTGAGCATTTCCATAATCGTATCTCTTGTAGACTGATAAAAAGAAAATGGAAAATAAAGGGTTTTTACACTTTTCAGCGTTTATAACCTTGAAACATGCCGTCTTTATAGATATCTTCAAAAATAATAAAGAAAATTAAATCTCTTGTGAATGTAATTTTTAAACTAAATTTTGCACACTTAAAAGAAAGCAGTGTTAGAGGCCATGTGTTAAAGTTTTCTTTTGTTTTTTAACACTGTATTCGAATGTTCAGTAGGGGGGTTGTATTGTTTACAGAAGTGTTTTTCAGCTCCAAATTTTTCTATTGCCCCCCAAAGAACATAAAAAGTAGGGTTCATTTAAAATCACAATAAAAGCATAGCATAGCATAGTTCTGATTTAACTATCATCTTTAGAATTTCTAAAGCAGTCAAAAGTCACTCTAAAATATAGCAAAAGACTGGGTGATTTCTCAAAAGATCTTTAATTTTCTGAAAGGAGGTCAGGATGTATCTTTTCAGTAAATACTGGAAAGAAAGCCATTTAGCAAATAGCTTCTTTAGACACTCTTATTGAAATAAGTTTCTCCTTAAGAATTAAAGAGAGAACATCACCATATTTGTACCACTTAAAGAAAAATATTAAAATGCCTTCACAAAAATTTTTCTACCTTTAAATGGCTTGAAAATTGACAATATATTTCCAAAACTTACTTTCTATTTTCCAACGTGCTTATACATTTTTAAAGCCTAGTCATTACCTTTGATAATTCTGAAAAAATTCACTTCAGTTGTTTGCTCAGTATAACTCCATTGGATCTTGAATAGGACTTCCTGACAGATACACTTAGATATGAAGCATCTTGCAGCATGATTGACAGATTCTCATATATATACTAGAGCTACAAAAGTAGATTTCATTTTTGGGGGGCTGATAAAATGGAGTTTAAAATATCTAATATTAAATTTAACTAGGTATATTCTTTACTGTCACATAAAATTAATACATTGATATGTTGATTCATAAATGACAACTAACATTACATTCTATTCAGAGGAAAAAATAAAAATTAACTATTGATGTATGTTTATTTTTTCATCACTATGTACTAGGAGTATTTATGAAAACTTCTCACTTTTTAAAGCATTTGGGTTTGTCTCTTTTCAGTAACTGTGTTCAAAATATAAAATATTTGGAGAAAACCAAAAAAATCGAATCCTTGTTCATTTACTGTACTTTTATGATTTATCCTGTCCTAAATTCTAGCACTGCTTATCTTACATGTGAATATAACAAAATGAGTTATTCACAGATATTAAACTCACACAAGATGCCTTTACATAAGTTTTCACACAAAGCCACAGTTTTTATTCTTCCTATGATGATGGGATCTTCAAACACAAGAAGACTCCTACCTCCATCTATCCTCACCAAATAACAAAAAACTTGTGATTTTCATTTGTCTACATTTTTCTATAAATTAATTATATTAATTATCTGAGGGAGGAAAATAAAGTCATATATGCAAGGAGGAAAGCTTTAATTTTCAGAGATTTGAAAGGAGACTGAAAAATGATTAAAAAGATGATACAAGTCTTCTGTGCCTCAAGGAAAGAAGAAAAGCTATGTGTACTCAGAGTGCCTTGAAGATAGTGTATGTTGACTGTATATCTTAACTGACAGCATAGAATTGCAACATTGTCATAAATTACATTAGCAAGTGTAAGTGATCAATTGTGCTTATAGAAAAATACACATTCCGCAATAATTAGGCAGACAGCAATAAAACAACACCTTTGTATTTTATTAAGTGGTTTTTAAATGTTGCAATAACCACAACACTCAGATGAATATTTCTCATAAACAAAGTTCTAGAAACTAAAAAGAGTACATTTTCATTCTTGCACACATGAGCATATGGTAAAAAAGCTACCATAGATATTGTTGAGAAGTTTAAACACCAGGAAGAAACTGAGACATACATAATACTAAGATCTATTATTTAAAAAAATTGAGCAATTTCCTGCAACAATTAGCAGATCATTTTACTGACAAATTGTTACTTCTAAGAATCTCTTTATCTCCAGAAGAAATTCAATTAGGTGCTTGCAAGTCCCCATTGCCTGAACAGCAGTCTCATACACCTTGTCCCTGTCACAGTGCTTGATATTATCTAGAGGTGAGTGACAGAAAAGTCCAGGACTAACAAAGGCTCTCTCTGTTCCTGTCAGCAAGCTCTGGTATATCTTTCTTATTGGAAGTACCCAGGAGCTTTCTCTGCACAAGTAGAGTCCTAGAATAGGTAATAGCTGTCTCTGTGTTTAACTATTCATATTCCTGGATGGAAGCACATCTCTCCCTTTAGCATGGAAATGCCTGCCCCCTTTTGGCCAAAAACCAGCAATTTAATTTACATTGAGAAAACACAAATCATAATATCCTGTCTTCCCTCTACATGCTTCTGTCTTAAATGATAGCATTAGTAGCTCTTGAAATGAAGAAAAAACTAATTATCATTATACAGAATTTGAGTTCCAAGCAGACTCCTATCTTTTGTTGTTCTATGAAGTAGGAGTTTGGAAGGACCACACATTTTAGTTTCAGTTTCTGGATGAAAGGGGGAAAAAAAAGCTTGCATTCAAAGAAGTTCAAGTTTAAATCTGCATGTCTACAGGCATCATATATTTAATACTTTTCCTTGGATTCAGATAAGTATAACAATAATAGCTGGAAACATAGGTGTAAAAAGTTTATAAGTTAAATGTCCAACTTAAAAATGCATATTCATTTAAAAACTAATTTTACATATTCCATGACTCTTAAAGGCATCACAAACCAATACTGCCTAAAAGACAAAGTAAACTAAGTCTGTATCAGTTGTTAATTGATTGCTTGATTCAAATACTGTGATCAGGGAATAGTGTTCCATGAAAAATATAGAATAGAATGTGAAGAAAAAGATACCCAAGCACAAAAAGAGCTGATTCAATCATGAATGTGAATAATCAAGGAAGTAAAAAGAACTGATGTCTTGGGAGAAAAATAGAACGATTTAAAGTGAGTGTCACGTTGGTCAAAAGCTAACCTCTGATTCTGTGATTAACAATGAGAATTAGGTTGCAGTTCCAATTGTAGAGAGGAAAAAAAACACCTCTTGCTTTTGTACTGAAAAGGTGATTATTTAATCAAGAATGACATTGGATCTACTTGCCTCTTTGTGATATACTCAGTACCTATGTTGATATTGGATGGCATACCATTTCTTTTAGAGACAGACTGAAAAAGAAATGGTAGGGTTTTTTTTTTTTTTTTTAAGCTTGCTGGAAAAACCTATACCTATTGACAAAGCCATGATATTTTATTTATTTGTTTAATCAGATCTAGTAAATGTACAGCAATACTTTCTGGAATCTTTCTGAATCTCAAAAACTCATCATTTCAATGACACTTTGTTTTAACTTGTTTGTTAACATTCAGATTTGTATTAATGTGGAAATAGTGTCCATTATCCTTGAATTTCTCTTTCTTTCTGTATCTCTCTCTCTCTCTGTCTCTGTCTCTTTCTCACACACACACCCACACACACACACACACCCCATTATACTCAGAAACAGTCTGTTTTGTAGGAACATAAACCTGATTCTCTCTCCATTTTACCTTGAAGGAGTAATACTGTAACAAGCTAATCAAGACAAAAAGATGGCCTTCAGATTTTCCTCAGTTTGACTAGTCTTTAGACAGGCTTATTCTTGACTCTTGAAAAGGCCCTGAGCTCCATTTTCTTAGAACATCTACCTTAGAAAACTTGTAATTGTAAATTCTTTATCTTCTTCTTTGAGATGTAAATCTTTTTTAAAGCCTCTTGTAAATTTTACAACCCTAGAATGTTTTTCTCGAGGACTTGGATCCATACTTTTGAAATACATTCATCAAGGAAGATGGCGAGGCTTCTGGAGGCGAGGAGGAGCCTAACTTCAGTAGGCATCCTTGTTCCAGTTTGTAAACCTGGAAGTCATGAAGGTAAGAGAAGGTTTATTTTTCCTTTTGATAGGGCCACTTAACAAATATAGGTGGCCTAGGATTCCCGCTCAGCTCTTAAGGAAATCAGCTCTTAAACCTTTTTCTAACCTTCCTTTCCGTGGAGTTTTCTGTCTGTCTCACCTATTACAACAGTCAGAATAAAGTCTTCCTCACTTGAACTTCTACCAGTTCAATGTTTGCTTTTACAAAAGGCAAAATCACAGTGTTAGGAAACAGTGTGTGTTAGTGTGATGTGGGATGATATCACAATCTTTGTTCAAATTCTCTGTTCACAACCTCTTTCTGAAACCCTTTCCATTTGTATTTAGAGATTTTTCTTAATCCTTATTCCTCTAGGGATTTATTCGCTCATGTGACTCACTATCTAAGATACAGCTGAAATGCCTCTTATTTTGAAGGTGTGTAAATTTTCAGAGACTCTTAAGTATAGGTTACTAAGACCTAAAAGTAGTTAGATACATCCTTCTTTTCATTTGTTAATCTTTTCTTAGATTGATCTTTCCTAATCTTTGATCCTTGGTAATAGCAAGGCATTGAGGACCAAGATTCGGATATATGGATAGGATATTGAAACTTCTTTGTCTCATGAACCTTTTGGACAGTTTGGTGAAGCCTATGAACCTCTTAGAATATTTCCATTTAAATCCATTAAAATAAAGTACTTAGAATTAAAATAAAAGCCAATTTAATTCTTGGTAAAAACAGTTACCAAAATGTTTTTAAAAATTGTTATATACTAATATATTTGTCTTTTTAACACATTAAATAATAAAATATAAAGGCTAGTCTATTATTAACCGTAACCTCTAAGTGGTGACAAGTGATATTTCAAGATATCCACAACAATTAGGTAACAAGAAAAGAGATTTAATCTCATTGGTATATTTCAACAGATTAGCTGATTCTACTGTGTTTTGTTGTTTTTGTTGTTGATATATATTCATAATTGAAGGAAGTGTTAAATTCCAGTTGGTGGTTAATGGGGGGAAAAAAGATTTTTTTACTTTGTTTTTGTTTTTTCCTATTCAGCTATATGAATAGCCTGGCCTAGAGTACAAGGACCAGAAGAATGTCCTGATTCTAAATGAAGGCTTCAAATGAAAACTTATGGCCATATCAGCCCATTGTGGCTATCCCCCACTAGTAACTGCATATAGGAGATTGTGACTGAATCCCTATAGAACTAAACCATAAATCTCTTCCAGATATCTTCCTTATAAAACTGAAGCACTGCTAGAATAAAAATTCAAAAGGCTAGGATTCCAGCACAATTTCATCACATCTTATTTTTATTAATCTCTGTGTGAGCATAAAATGTACTCACTCATCTGACTATGCTAAGTTCCAATGCCTTAGGGACAAGCTGTTCACTTTCAGTGGATATTTTTTTTAGTGGGAGATAGGAAAGAGCCCCCAGAGAAGGATTTTTTGAGTAATGGCAGAGATACGGATCATTCACTTAAAGTGTTCTCTAACCTTTTAAATAAATCAAGTTTTAGAAAAACTCCTCCCATAACAGCTGTATAAAAGTGAGTTTGTTTATATATTAGAATGAGATTTTGCATTTCTCTTAAATGCTGGTTTCTTTGCAGCTCCCATATTGCATAGATTTTTTGCAACCATACTTTTGAATAGACTTTGAAGAAAAAGAAAAAATGAAATACAGCTAATGAGCTCTGTAAGAAAGTATTATATTTTTTAACCTTTACTAACTATTATCAATTTATGTTTCATTCTGATACCAAGAACTATCAACCTTATTAAAAGCAAGAGGACTAGGAATTTCTTTTAAAGCCAATTTCAAACCAATTCACGGTAGAAATAGTAATTCTTGAATAGAGGCTTCAACAATACTAAAGGTAGGGGGGAAATGGTAATTAAAATTAAACCTAATACATTTAATCCTATGTGACATAAACTCTGCCAAAATTTACTATTATGAGCCTGAATTCTTTTTTTTCTCTGCAGTGTGTTTAATGCTTCCCTGCTAATTCTTTTGTGTTTTATAAAATGCCAAAATTTTAAAGTTTTCCCTTTGAAAATTACTAAGGAGATGTATAGAAACAGAAATAAATCAATCTGCAATTGTGTTTATCAGAGAAATAAGGAAATCCCATGCCACTCATTCCCATCAGATAATACCTAGATTATTTCTTAAAAATAGAATCATCTGAAAAACAGACTGTCAAGTTTGGTCATAGATTATTTCTCTGCATCAGGCCAGCCAACAATAAAAGGATTTGGCCAGCAGACTACTGGTTTACCACCTCTTGTTGATTTGCATAAAGCACACCAGAGTTAGAAAGAAAAGAAAACTGAGGTGGCATTTTTGGTCCTGCAGCCAGCTCATTGACTTAGAAGACCTCAGTCTCTGATGCGGAGAGAGAAAGGACCACTGTGTGCATTTTGATTTGAGAGCCTCTCAGATTATCCCTTGACCTAACTCCACTCAATCAAATGCCAGGAACCGAGGAAACGGAGGTTAGTATAAAGAACATGGCAAATCAAAGCTGCATCGCTGTGCTTTCTGTAGACAAGAGGCAGTTCCACCTTGTGACTTTAGTACAACAATAAGAGCTTAATAAAGGGGAAATATTTGAGAAGTGACAACAAGACAGATGCACTTTGCAGTATTTTTTTGGTGGAATCATTCACCTGGGTGCAGCGCTGGTCAGGTGCTGTCAGCTTCTAATACACCTGAAGACATCAATCAGAAGCAGATATATTGGCAATATACGAGCCAGGAAGCCAGGTAAAAATGGGAACGAAGATGGAATTGTGAGACCTCCCAGGATTTATCTAACTGAGGAAGTAAAAAAAAATGTAAACAGGTGCCAGTTATAGCAATCTAGCTCCTGAATAGAATCACTGGTAGTAGCTCACAAATTCCTGTTTTTTTTTTTAATGTTATTTGTCTTTTGATATGTTATTACCCTCAGGCCATTGGCTTAGATGAGACAAATTACAACTATGCTAAGAGGTGTCTAAGCACTTCTAGCTAAGTATTCAGGCTCAACAATTTACTTCAACCTAAGTTATATATCTTCTGCATGTACAATTGTTTATTCAGAAACTAGCATTAATTTTTTTGCTTAAGATATCAGTGTGGCTCACCAGTGCATGGATGAAGCAATTTTTGAGTTAATGGTCTATGCAGTATCCACAAGTAGAATTATGAATTTTTGAAATGTAGTAAAACAGTATCTTCCTTCTTGAGGCATTTAACTTCTGGATATCATAATTATAACTCCAACTTAGACAGAAAATTAAAACAAAATATCTATGCTCTTGATATGAGAGAGAAACTATAATAGTTTATCATCAAGGGAAATAAATGAACTTACCATTCAGGGTTAGACATCTTCTTATTCCTGTTGCCTTCTGAAGAAGATGCATTCTTTTCTGCCTATCAGCCTCTTGCACAGTGCCTGGTCACAGTCTGTCACCATTAATACAGTAAATGGGAATGTTCAACTCAACAGATTTTTTTTATCAGAGATACAAGAAGCAAACTATAACAGGTGTATATGGGACACTTAGATATCACCAGGGAAATTAACATCACACCTCATAATAGTTTCTTAAATGAAGTGTTCATAAACTTTCCCTAATGTAAGCTAACAGTTCCTATATGTATCTATTAAAATTTTACATCAGATATTGTAGTACCATTTTTCACTCTGAGAAGGAGTTTACTTCTGATCTTTGGCCTGTTTTTGTGGTAATGACATTTGATCAATTCATTGAAATCCTACTTACTTTAGAAGTGTACTCTAATGTACACTTTTGCATAAGCAAAGTATACTTTTTCATATTAAGAAACACAGCAGATGCCATTGACATTATTTGCTGTTGATAGGAAAAAAAGGAAAAGAGAATTAAAAAAAGCTTTTCACCTAAGTGTATTTGTTTAGTTCAATGAGATGATTAAAACACTAAAATCCTTTAGTACTACTTTTTAGTTATCCTGTGTCAATTGTTTACACTTAAACACCAACATAATACTGTTTTCATATTCTTGCACCTTTTTTTCTAAATAAAACATAATATCACACAAAGAGGCAAATATGTTTCATTTTAAATATAGCATCTTTCTTACACATAGTATCTAGTTAATAATTATCAGCAAATCTTTTGTGCCCTTGCCTGAAATATCTGTCTCCTCCAATCCCAATCCAACTGGAAACCCGTGTAATACACTTCTTTTATGTTTCAGTGTTAAATTTGGATAAAAACATCATGAAGATCCCCTTTTTTCCTCCGCTGCAATCCAAAGACTCTTCTTTTCTTTTGAAAATTTTTTTAGATCTGAACCTACCATAGTGCCTGGTGGAAGTTGAGACTTTCTAGAGAGTCTGCAACTCCCATATCACCAGAAGCGGGGCTGTTTCCAAGAGATGTTGAGGGCCTTGGGAACTAACTAATTCTTTAGTTCCCTAGTCAAGTTTCGATTCCATTATCTACTGCTGCTTTTTCAAGCATTAGCAATCTCTTGAACATGTCCACAGACCTTTCATTTCATAGACAAAATAAAGAGAAGATATCAAAGAGAACCCTCACCAACCTCAGCCTTTCTTTTTCGAAGTCTTCCCACGGATCTGCTAGGTCACATCTTTCAAAGACCTTTCTCAATGTGTCTTCAATTTCTCTCCAACCCCCAGGACACTGAAGATCCTTTTATTTGTTACTAAGTCATCGACTATCCCTCAGCACCTACCTTCTTAGAACCTTTGACAATGATTCTGTATTTAATGCTCTCTTTCTTTGCTCCTTTGGCAATAATGTCTTCTGGGTCTTTTTCCTCTCATGTCTGATTGTTCCTTTTCAGTTTCCTTTCATTTCAAATATTGGTATTCCTTAATCAAAAGAAAAATGATGAGGGGCAAAAATATTTGTAACATATTTTCTTCTAATTAGTAATAATGCTTATAATTGATGAGAAGTTCCCACAGATGTTGAATTCTAAAATTCTGTAATTTATTTTTTGTACTCCCAAAGGTCTCCATCACCATCATTATCAGAATTATTAACCCAAACGGTCATTGTCTTACTTGGAATATTAAGAACTTTCTTCCTGTTTTCTCTGTAAATGCTGTGAACATCTGTAATCTATTTTATACACAGAACCCAGAGTAATATTGGTAAAATACAACCTGAACATGCCTTCCACACACACACACGCATCACACACACACACACACACACACACACACACATCATCATCATCATCTTCATCATCATCACTTCAAACTCTTTTTTTTTTAAAGAAGAAAGCCCACCATTCTTAACCTGACCAGCAAAGTGCTACGTGATTTCCTTTGCTTTCTGCTGCTGCGTCACTTCACACAAGTTCCCTGGCTGCTCTCTGGACTCTTGTTGTAACTAGTCTGCTTTCATTTCCGTTAACGTGCCCTAGTTTTTTCCAGTCACTGCAAGATTTGGCAATTACTGTTCTACTTCTAGCTATGTGTCCTCCTCCCCTTTGGCCCACTTAACTCTTATTTTGCATTCCATATTCACTGATTCACCACTTCTTCAAGGCAGCTCTCCTACCTCGACTTCTGACCAAGTTAGATTCCTTTATTTATATTGTTTTAGCACCATCTATCTTTCCTTTGTTGCATCATTGTAGTTTGTAGCCATGGAATTAATTGTATGGCATCATTTATGTATTTGCTTAAGTCAGAAATTAAAGCTCCAACAAGCTATTCCTATTTCTTCTGTTCCCTTAATTTCTCTCAAATCTTGCCAACTCTTTCCATGCTTACCATGAAATTTTACCCAGATTCCCCCTACAGATTAGCAAACATTTCCCATTTCCAGGCATGGATTAGTTAATCTAATCTCTTCCTTAATCAAAAATAACCTTGCAAACTCATAAATCTGATCTCGTTCTTCTCTTGTTTAAATCAGTTCAAAGAGCAACATGGTCCTCAGAAATGAAGTGCAAATTATTTAATTTGTTTTACAAAACTCCTGTAGGAGAAGTCCTTTTCATCTGTATTTATTCCCCACCTACCACTTGATATCAAATGTGTCAAGGGCTCCCACGTTCTCCTGCCTCTGATTCCATTCATTCTGTTGCCTTACCTGCCTATCATTTAGGCTTCTCTGTGGTGTCCTTTTCAAAGGAGTAGTTTAGCTCTCTTTCTCATGTCTGATTTCTTATGGTAGCTTAGTTTTGTTGCTTTTAGTCTAATTCCATATGATGTCTGGATTTTTTATAGCTGTATCTATCTATCTGTCTATCTCGGTATATATCAATCATTTATCTAAACACATGTATGTATATACGTGTATATATACATGTGTATGTATGCATGCATGTGTACATATGTATGCATACTTTAAAAAAATAATATAATTTCTTTTGTCCTACAAGGCAGTAAACTCCTAGAGAGCAGGGTATACTTTATTCACTTCTGTTTCCCTAAGGCATATAGTATGGATTTCTTAGATATTTATTAATATCTAAGTTTTTTTATGATAATAAAAAATTTTAAGATAACCAATCTAAGGGGTCTGAATACCCAATTCCACCATTTGAGGGGCAGTTTTCCCTACACCACGAAGCAATTTTCAAATACCAGCTGGGTAACCTAGAGTTCAACTCAGTTCTTTCACTATCTACCCAGAGATATAGCATTGTGTCCCACAAGTTAAGGGCTGAGTACTTAGTTTGGCAAGACTGCCTGCCCTCTGCTTTAGATACCAAGTACAAGTATAGGTTATACTTCTAAACGACCTGCTACAGAATGGTTATTCCCTCAAACTCTTCTTTGGGTTTCATTAATTTGCTAAGTGGCTTACAGAAATCAGAGAAACATTTGGCTCACTAGATGACCAGTTTATTATAAAAGGATGTAACTGAGGAAGAGCCAGAGTGAAATGATAGATGGAGAATGTGTGGGGAAGGGGCTCAGTACTCCCATGACCTCTCTGAGTGTGCTACTCTCCAAATCTCCATGTCTTCAGCAAACTGGAAGCTCTCCAAACCCCTTCCTTTTGGGTTTTTATTTGGAGGCTTTATAACATAGGCATAACTGATGAAATCATTGGCCAGTGGAGATTGATTTAACCTCCAATCCCTCTCCCTTTTCCTGAGATCAGAGGTTAGGACTCCACCTGTGTCATCACATGTTTGGTTCTGGCAACCCCAATCTTAGGTGTTGTCCAAAAGTTGGATCATTAACATAACAAGAGACTGCTTTATCTTTCTCATAGTTTAGGAAATTCCAAGAGTTTTAGAAGCTCTGTGCCAGGGGGGCCTGGGTGGCACAGTCAGTTAAGCATCCTACTTTTGATTTTGACTCAAGTCATGATCTCAGGTTTCTAGAACTTAGCCCCGTGTCAGGCTCTGTGCTGACAGCATGAAGAGCCTGCTTGGGATTCTCTCTCTCCTCTCTCTCTGCCCCTCCCCTGTTCATGCTCTAAACAAACAATCAAACAAACATTAAAAAAAAGAAGCTCTGTGCTACAAAGGGAGATAAAGAGCAAATATATATTTATTTTAAATCACAATATCACAAAATCCTATTAACTTTTATTGTGATAATATATATACTCATCTAACTTCCCTAATACATTATGAACTTCTTGAAAACTATAATATTAATATCTATAAAACTTCATCAGATGCAAGATAATTTCACTTGTAGTATCTCATTTGACTTTCAGAACAAATAAGATTGCTGAAGCAGTCATATTCATAACAAAACAATATTGCCATCCCCACTTTTGGAAATGTATAATTGAGACTCAAAGTGCTAAATAACTTTTTCAAGTCTATATTCTATTACATATTAAATTCAAAATCCATTTTTAAGTTTAAATCACGTGCTTGTTACTGTATTTGTTTCACATGTTCCGACTATTTTGCAAATTTAAAAGTACTTGGCTGAGTGGATTGCATACAATTTCTTGAATGAGTGAATGAATTAATTAATTAGTAATCTAAATGAAAATTTCAACTTTTGGTAATAATTTACAATTATTGGAAGAATATAAAATAAAATATGGGGGACTTAACAGTTTTCTGAGAGCTGGCACTGTACCAGCCAAAGTTTAAAGTATTGTAAAATGAATGACATAATATGGCATTTAATTTTGGGGGGAAATATCAAGAATATAAAGAAAATAGCAAGTGTAACGCAAGATGCAAAACTTTGTTTCATGTTAGAAATTTTAAAATTGATTTAAAAGGTTATATATCAGATTTAACTTTCCTTAATACAGAAGTATTCCAAAATAACTCAATCTTTCACACATGTCTTTCCATTGTAAAGTGAGTTTACACTTAAAATCATAGTGGGCCCCTGGGTGGCTCAGTTGGTTAAAGGGCTGACTTCAGCTCAGGTCATGATCTTGGCAATTAGTGAGTTCAAGCCCTGCATCAGGCTCTGTGTTGACAACTCAGAACCTAAAGCCTGCTTCGGATTCTGTGCCCTCCTCTCTCTGCCCCACCCCACTCAAGCTCTGTCTCTGTCTCTTTCTCTCTCAAAAGTAAATAAACATTTTAAAATATTTTAATAAAATAAAATCACTGTAGTTTTATGGGGCACCTGGGTAGCTCAATTGGTTGTGTCCTACTCTTGATTTTGGTCAGGTCATGATCTCATGGTTCGTGAGTTAGAGCCTTGAGTCATGTTCTGTGCTGATAAGACAGAGCCTTCTTTGGATTCTCTATCCCTCTCTCTCTATCTCTCTCTCTCTGCCCTTCCCTTGCACACACACTATCTCTCTCATTCATAATTAATTAATTAACAAAATAAAAATAAATATATATTTTTTAAAAATCATAGTAATTTTGTACCTTGAAAACTATAGAATGCTTATGAAAAAAATTGAAGAAGACACAAAGAAATGGAAGAGCATCCCATGCTCATGGATTAGAAGAAAAAATATTGTTAAAATGTCTATGCTATCCAGAACAATCTACACAGTTAATGCATTCTCTATCAAAATGATACCAGTATTCTTCACAGAACTAGAACAAACAATTCTAAAATTGTTCTGGAATCAGAAAATAACTAGAATGGGATCAAAAAAAAAAACCAAATAGCCGAAGCAATCCTGAAAAAGAAAACTCAACCTGGAGGCATCACAATTGCAGACTTCAAGCTTTATTACAGAGCTGTAATAATCAAGACAATATGGTATTGGCCAAAAAAAAAACAAAAAAAAAACACATATATCGATGGAAAACAATAGAGAACCCAGAAATGCACCCACAAATGTATGGCCAACTAATCTTTGACAAAAGAAGAAAGAATTTCCACTGGAAAAAAGACAACCTCTTCAGCAAATGATGTGAGAAAACTGGACACCAACATGCAGAAGAATGAACATGGATCATTTTCTTACAACATACACAAAAATGAATTCAAAATTGATGAAAGATCTAAATGTAAGACAGGAAACCATCAAAATGGTAGAGGAGAACACAGGTGACAATCTCTGACCTTGGCCTTAGCAGCTTCTTACTAGACATGTCTCTAAAGGCAAGGGAAATAAAAGTAAAAATAAACTACTGGGATCTCATCAAGATAAAAAAAAAAAAACCACAAACTTCTGTGCAGCAAAAGCAACAATTAACAAAACTGAAAAGTGACAAAATGGGAGAAAATATTCACAGGTGACATATTGGATAAAGGATTAGTATCCAAAACCTATAAAGAACTTATCAAACTCAACACCTCAAAAAAACAAATAACCCAGTGAAGAAATGGGCAGTAAACATGAATGGACACTTTCCCAAAGAAGACATCCAGATGGCAAATAGACACATGAAAAATGCTCAACATCACCCATCATCAGGTAAATACAAGTCAAAACCACAATGAGATACCACCTCGCAGCTGTCAGAATGGCTAACATTAACAACTCAAGAAACAACAGATGTTGACAAAGATGTGGAGAAAGGGGAACCCTTTTGCTGTTGGTGAGAATGCAAAATGGGTGCAGATACTCTGAAAAACAGTATGGAGGTTCCTTAAAAAATTAAAAGTAGAACTACCATACAACCCAGCAATTTCACTACTAGATATTTATTCAAAGGATACAGGAGTGCTGTTTTTGAGGGGTACATGTACCCCAATGTTTATAGCAGTGCTATTGATAATAGCCAAATTATGTAAAGAGTCCAGTTGGTCATCAGTTCACACACACACACACACACACACACACACACACAGTGGAATATTACTCAGTGTTCAAAACAGAATGAAACCTTGCCATTTGCAACAACATTGATGGAACTAGAATGTATTAATCTAAGCAAAGTAAGCAGTCAGAAAAGACAAGTATCATGATTTCACGCATATGTGGTATTTAAGAAACGCAACAGATGTACATAGGGGAAGGGGAGGAAAAATAAAATACAATAAAAACAGAGAGGGAGGCAAACCATAAGAGACCCTTAAATATAGACAGCAAATTGAGTTGATGGAGGGGAAGTAGGTAAGGAAATGGGCTAAATGGGTGATGGGCACTAAGGAGGGCACTTGCTGGGATGAGCATTGGGTGTTATATGTAATTGATGAATCACTAAATTCTATGCATGAAACCAATACTACACTACAGGCTAACTAACTTGAATCTAAATTTTAAAAAAATCATAGTGATTTAAGGCTTCATATCCCTGAAAAGCAGTATGAGCTCAACCAACATTTATGTATCTCTGTTCATGTAAGTATAAATGCAAATTATAAGAATAAGAAATGTATACTTGACCTTGAACAGTGCAAGGGTTAGGGACACTGCCCGCCATGTAGCTGAAGGTCTGTGGATAACTTCGGACTCCCAGAAAACTTAACTACTAACACACTACTATTGACCAGAGATCTTACCCATAACATAAACAAAGATAATAAAATGTTATAAGAAAAACCAAAAAAGAAACTAGAGATAATAAAATGTTATAAGAAAATCATAAGGGAGAGAAAATATATTTAGAGTATGATACTGTATTTATCCAAAACTCCACGTATAAGCACAGTTCAAACTCATGTTATTCACGGGTCAACTGTGTATGCAATGCACATTTGTTGTAGCCTTGTTTTTATACCAGTGAGAGATGACCATAATCTCTCACCCTGGTGACCGGAAATGCATAGAGCATCATACAGGGCCACTCCCACAAAAAGCTTCTCTTCAAACTTAATGAGAGAATAAAATGGACAATATAATCAACTTTAAACTACCTTCAATAACATGATAAGAATTGTTCACTTTAAAAGTGAAACCACCATCATTAACTCTTATAAGTGTCTGCATAGCCCTCATTATTGCTGAAACAAAAAGAAGAGGAATAAAAAAGAGAAGAAGGAGTAAGGGAAAGAGAAGGAGGAAGAGGAGGAGAAGGGGAAGGAGAAAGGAAAATTGAAGCCTTTCTTGTCTTTAAATTATAAGCTGAGGTAGACCAACTGTAGTCACATTTTTTAAAAAGTAAATGTTTTTGACTCAAAAGAAAGGAAGAACAAAAGCAACAAAAAGAAAATGAATTCCTATGTATCATTAGTTTACAAAGATGTCTTAATCTTTTATTTTAATGATTTAACGCGATGGGGCAATTTTATTTTAAATATTTTACCCAACAGATTACATATCTTGGAAAAGCAAAAAGCTTCTGATTGTCAGGCATAAAAGTTTTTTGTCTGCTCCATTATACACATGGCTTACTTACAAATGCCTTATAAATTATAAATAATTTATAATAATTATTTAATATTATGTTACTTAATATACTTGAATCTACTTCTCAAGAAGGAGGTAGGCATTTTATTAAACTGTGTACAACTGTGTTCACAAAAGCAGTTTGAGGACAAATATATAGGATTAAATTGTTATACATACATAAGCATTTCCAAAGATAGTAATTCTAAAAATGGTTAACAGTCGCTCTTAAAATATACTCTGAAGACTTGCATTGTCATTGCAAAGACTGTAAATGAAAAGCTTTTGATTCTAAGGCTTAAAGTCCATGTCATGCAGAAAAGTTGCAACTTAGATACACTGTTGTAGTGTGGCCAAACATATAGTTAGTGAGTTAATGAACAGTCAGAGTACTCTGGAAACATGCATACACTGTCTTGCTAAATAATGCAATTTCTATTTCTTGCTTAGATCACCCAACAGTTCACTGAGTAGAAGTTTACTTTGTTGTCTATTTTCTGTGGTAAATAAGACCATGCTGAGGAAGAATGTAAACATTCCCCAAAGCTCTCAGTTAATATGTTTGGCATATTATTCCACTTTTTCATGTTAATAATGGGTAACTTCATATGCTATCCTAATTCACAACTTTAGGAAGACTACTTCTGCAGTAGATCTAACACAGAGGAATCCACCCGCTCCTAGTGTTTGACCGGATCAGTTTTAGGGAGAGTTAAATTATTTATGTTGATGCCTGCCCCATATAATGTAATGCCTATATGCTTATGATTCTTTTTTTTTTTTTTTTAACACTGAGCACAATTGGAAAAAGAAAAAAGAAAAACAGTCGATGATTTGAAAGTTTACTATCTATAGGCTCCAGTTCTAAATTTATCCTGTACTACTCAGGGCTTCTATACACTCACCCACCAACCTGCAGGAATCAATTCAGTCCCATTTTTAATCATTTCCTAACACGACTTCATGTTTACTATTCCTACTTATACTTGCTTAAATCATACGTAGGAATCCAGTTCATAATATTTACCCATACAATATCTTTTTCTAGTTCTGCAAAGCCTGAATTGTTTGGGCAAAAATATAGTTAAGAATTAACAGGCAATAGCTATAGCTGAATAGCTGAAAAACCTAGGAAACAACACATATTCTAATTCACATGGACTTCTGCTAGAGTAAATCCCAGTGGAACAAAAATAACTACTATTGACCCATAATTTCTCTTAACCTGTAGTAATTCATGAATACCACTCTGCATCTTAGATATGTAGTTATTCCCAAGTTTGCTCATTATTTTCCGACTCACCCTGAATTGTCTCTCCCTTGGCTTTCTTCACTACTTGCAAAACTACATGCAACTTTTAGTCAACATTTTAATCTCATTCCCTCTAATTTGTTTCTGGGTTTGAAACTGCTATTGGACAAAAACCATAAGACTCTGATGAATGGGTCACATATAATCTTTGCTATCAAACCATAATTGGTCTTTTATTTTTCCTCATTAAATGTTTTCATTATTTTTGGCTCTTCTGAGACACCTTTATAGCAGTTCTTTTCATGTTTCCAGAATTACTCCTGTTTTCAATATTATTCCTGAATGACTCGCTCAGCAGATCATTTTGCCTATTCTCTGATAAGGGCTAAAATCATTGGAAATCATTTTCACAATGTCCTTTCTTTAGATAAACTCAACACCTATCAGCACATACTTATCTGTACCTTTATATATTACTCTTCTTAGGCCAGAGGAAGCCCTTGACCCCAGACCTTCTTCCTATCTGTCTTAGCAAATAGTCTCTTTCTATTCCTCTTTGTTCAACAATAAAAGTATTCTATGATTCCACTTAGGAATTAAAATGCTATATTAAAAAGGGAGATACAAAGAACTTACCAAGATCACTATCTCTGCTTTGTAACACCTAGTCTAGGATTTTTTCATTATTAAGAGGTCACCATGTACTACAGAAAATCCATTCTGGCATTCCCAAGGAGCTGCCAACAAGAATACCAGGAAAGTCTGTGACTGAGAATACAGGAACTGGAAAAAAATACTTCTTACAACTCAAATTTGGTAGCAAAGGCAACATGTTTGAAGTTCAACTTGCTATAAAATGGCTAATTAAACATATGACTCTCAGTACAGGTGGTTAAAGAGTATTTATTATGCACTTTACATTTTGTTAATGCTATCCCATTTGGAAAAGCAGTTATAAATACACTATTATCACTTGAAATTTCAAGATTTCACATTCTGATTGGATGAAAAATTCAGATCTTTTTTTCCCCTCTCAGTGTATACCAGCATCTAACATGGGTATAACTCCCATGTTAACTCCTAATGTCCTTTATTCTTTTTCCCTATCCTGATATTAGTTCTTTCCCTCTCCCCAGCCACTATCACAAATTTCCAACATAATTCTAAAATAATTTTCTATTTTATACAACCCAATCCATAACATATTCAAGCCAACAGATATCACCCTCTGAGCATCTTTTATGCACATTTACTAATGGCCAGAGCTGAGTAAACCCATTATCTCCTTTATTTAATTCTAGCTTTGCTAGGAAAAGTATAGTAATTGTATTAATCGGTCTCTGTACATTTTCAATTTCATTTAATTCAACAAATACTTATTCATTGCTTCTATCACTCAGTTCTCATCACATGGTTGGGCATTGGGAAATAAGGGAAAAATGAGGTAACTCTTCCTTTTGAGAAACGTTCCTTGTGCTGGGTGTTAGAGACATGAGCTTAATAGAAGTCAATAACATTGGACAAATGCTAAGAAAGGAGTAAAACACCTGTGCGTGGTCTTATAGGTACACAGATGAGGAACATCAGCCAGCCTGGGCTGACGCTTGGGGAGTGTCATGAGAACAAGGAGCTCCAGTTAAAAAGATGAATGCAACCAGGGGAAATAGTCCGGTGTGTTTAAGAAATTCTAAATACCTTCAACCTAGGTAAGAGTTGAGGCTATGAAAGTAGAAAAAAGATTGGTTTCTAGAAAGATTTGTCCATAACTTTTTTTAAAAAGGAATAAAATGCCAGCATTCTTGATCAAAGAAAAGGAAGGGACTAGAATTTGTACATGAGGACTTTGATTAGAAACTTCCAAAGTAGGTGCATGTCATGCAATAAAATACACAGTTTTAAAACGTAGGTAGATATTTGCGTAGAAAACACATATCTGAGAAAATCTTTGTGTAAGTAATAAATGAATGTGTGGTTGTAAATGAGATCCCTCATCTGAAAGAGGTGAAGTAAGGATAGTTCAAAGATAGAACCCCAAAGAATTGCAGCAGAACGTTTAGGAACAGAATGAGGGAGAGAAATCTTGCAGCAGCTTAGAAGAGCACTTGAGAATAAGAATAAAATCCAAAACTGATTATGCCATAGAAGGAAAGAATGAGATTTCAAGAAGGCTGTGTAGAAGATGACTTCATTAAAAAACATAGAACAAACGACGCTGAATATCCATATGATCTCTACTTAGAAAGATGTTTTCTAAACATGAAAGAAAGTACATATATTTCAAAGAAAAATATAAATGTAAGTACAAAAACTAAAAAGAAACATGTACCTCAAAAGAACAAATACATTGAAGGTACTCATCAAGTCAGGAAAAACACTAGGAACAAATATAACATGTGGTTAAAATTATTACTATATAAAAATTCAATATAAGTAAATAAGGGGGAAAATCATTCCAATAGAAAAATATGCAAAAAGCATGAAAAGAAATTTAGTGGAAGATCAAACACTAAAACTAAAAGTGTATTAAAATGTTCCAAATTACCAGTAAACAAATTTAAACCAAAGCAGGAATAAGGCAACATTTTGCCTATCAAATTTATCAGACTACTTCATCACTGGCTAGTGAGTGGTAAGATAAGACATCTTAAGCATTGATAGTTAAGAGCAAATTGATTCAAAAATTTTTTAAAAAGCCATCTGGCAAAATCTATCAAAAGCTTTAAAAATGTTCATTTCCCCTTACCCAAATCCACTTGCAGGGTCATATACTTTTAAATGGTAATAAATAAGAATAAATACATTCATTTCTGGTTTGGTAACCAAAATAAAAACTAAAAATAATATGAAATATAAATTAAATGAACCAAATGTCAGCATAAATTATGACACATTCATATAAAAGAATCCTTGTAAACATAAAAATTGTTTATGTCAAACTTTTGATGACTGTACACATAAATTTTAATTGGCTGTTCATTGAAACAGTAGGAGAAATGTAGGGCATATTTTTAAATGGATATGGATTTGTTTGGGGGAGAAGGAGGGGTTGCTTGCCTCAGAAAGTCCCAATTGAACTGTCTCTCTTTATGGAATGCAAATATATCTGGGAAATTGGAGGATACTTATAAGGTGGACCTATCAGAAGTCTGGTGGGAAATACTCCATTCTAAAAGAAAGGGAATATTGGATACTTAAAACTTTTCTTTTTTTTGAAAATGGTTTTCTGAATTCTGCTTCTAGAATGATGTTTGTCACTTAAATTTTTTAATTCCATGAAGTCACAAGTGTGACTTAAAATAATGCTATTATTCTAAATAAGTAGAGTAAGGCCTAAATATATATAACAACAATTTGGGGAAAATCTAAATAAGTGTTATGGTTGAGAGCAAATAGCATTCTCCCCAGGTCTGAGTATGGCTTTGAGGACCTATAAGATGGTATCTAATAAATTAAGAAGATATTTAACAGAGGAGACACATTAGTGGACATGAAAAGAAAGCAGCATAGAGAGCAGGAAAGGAAGATGGCAAGGATTTGACCATAACATGTATGGACATGTTCTTTTGATTCCCAGAAAAGACTGGAAGAAATATTTTCAAAATCAAAGTTTCTACAACTACCTAAGAAATACATCATACTAGTTTCTTACTGCTGTTATAACTATTTAGCATAAACTTAGTGGCTTGAAATAACACATATGATCTTACAATTCTGGAGACCAAAAGTCTTTAAATGGTTCTCATCTAGCTAAAATAAAGGTGTTGACAGAGCTGCACTCCTGGAAACTCTAGGGGAGAATTGGTTTCCTTGTCTTTTCCAGCTTCTAGATGCTTCCTAATTAAAGAATATTAACTCAGGGTCTCCATTCATCATCAAAGCCAGTAATCATCTGTCTAGTCTTACTCTATATAACATCTCTCTGTTTCTGACTCTTCTGCCTACCTCTTTATCATGTAAAGACCTTTGTGATTATATCAAGCCTAACTGGGAAGTCCAGGATTATTGGATTACTATTGCTGTTTAGCAACCTTAATTCCTCTTTGCCAACAAAGGTTCTGGAGATTAGGATTTGACATCCCTAGAGGACAATTATTCTACTTACGCCCACACAGTTTACATATTATTTGACATAAAGTCTGTGTATGGTAGTAAAATGAAAGTCTTCAGGGTTATTATGAAGAAGCAATTGTTGGTTGGACTTCGGCTAATAAAAGGTTTTCTTTTTTCTTAGTGATATCTAAAAAGCTTTGCCTTGCAAAATGGCATAAGATTCTGGACAGTTTTGGAAAAGAAGTATTGGAGAAGCAAGTCGAATCCATGTAAATAGAGATGTTGAGCAGAAGGTTTTGATATCAGCTATTAGGGTGAGGAATTTGGCGAAGATACAAGATTTTAAAAAGATTGTTGGGGTATATATAATGTGATCCAAATTTTCATCTATGCAAAAACTTTAGCTGAATATCTTCAGTACTCTTGTAGTCATATTTGTTTTCCATTGCACATGATCAAATGTTAACATTATATAATAGGAGAAAGAATGATGCCCAATGAAAACCTCATAAATTTGGGTTGGAAATATAAGTATTGCTTTCAGGCTTTTGATCCTAAGTGCTCCCTCAAATGTGGTTTGCAACCATCTTTTTCTCTGTTTCTGTTTGCTCTAGGTAGCACCTAACTTGTGTCTGAGGCCCCTGAGAACACTTTTCAGTGATAATCCTATTGGTAAACATACAGAAATTTCTATATAGCCTATAATATGTAAAAACCCAATGGCTTATCCTTTTTGTGATTTATTATACATTCACTAGTTCTCTAAGATTTTTGTTGTCTTTCAGAAATAACTACTTTAGAAATTCTCTAAAATTTTAAAGTTTTAGAAATATCAACTTTTTAATACCTCTTAGGGTATTGTTATTTATAACTATTCCTGATGAATCTCCACTAAAAGAGTTAAAAGTTTCATCCCTGGTATGCAGGCTAGTAATACTTATTAAATAAAAGTACCATAACAATACTTATGTATATCAGGATATGGCTTCAGACTCATTAAGTGTATCTCTATGCCTTGAGCATATGCTCAGATACTCAGTTTTCTAAAAATGTATAGACATTAAAATATTAGCAGAACACAATAATATATTTTTATTTAACCCAGCAGCTGATTGGAGTTAATAAAAAATATAAACATTTCCCTAGATTAATATAATATCTCTCCTCCTCAAACAGATGGACACCATATTATAAAGTACCTCCTTGAAGAGACTTATACACATTATGACTACAAACTGGTCTATAATATGGATATGTAATACAATTATGATTAGTCTTATTTTCAGTATTATAATAGGTAGATGGAGTCATATAATCCATAATGGTAATGGGTTGATAGGTATTTAAAAAAATCCTATCTACACTCAGAAATATTTTTGTCAAAATCCTAAAATTACAGATAATATAGCACAAGATGCAATTATTTAACAATACCTTAACACATACCATTTGAGTATGCCTTTTTTCCTTATCTTCCAAAGAAGCTCAAGTGAGATTTTCTTCTATTTGCATCACGGATAAGAGATATGGCTTAAACAGAAAAAATGTGTAAACTGTTTGGAAAAGGAAGATGTTTATGGCAGAAAGGGTAGATGTGTGTTGGGCAGGTGAATAGGTTTGCATATTTAAATATTTATGCAGTTATTAAAGCCTGTAGAGTTATAAAAATTAGTTCTACTTAATTGGCTATGTATCTCTAAAAGAAATACTCAAGCATCATATAATGCCTTCTACCTTATATAAAAGGTTAATCAATATCTTTATATAGAATTGGTTAAATTACTCCCTTGACAGAAGACCTTTGTATTTTATCTAACATAACACTTAAAGTAACAACTGTAAAATCAACAGGAGAATGCACCAAGATTATTGCACTATACCTTTATATGCTAGGGTACTTTGTGTGGTATTTCACTGCAAAATCAGCAAATCAACTCAACGCCATTCAGTAAAAATGTATGATCAAGATAAAAAAAATCTCTTCAATCCATTATTCTGGAAATGCGTGGTTTTTGCATTTGCAACAATGTATTGTGATGTTAATTACTTAAAAGAAAAAGACAAACAAAAGCATTGTTATTATTTTAATTCTTATAAAATTCTCTGCAAGTTCCTGGTTGTTGCATTGTTATTTATTTATTCATTTATAACACTCAAATACACAAATTAATACAAATCATTGCCAAAATTAACTTAATTATTTATATCCCAATTACCTTGACAGAAAAATATGGATTATCATGATTCACATCCAGAAATCTTAGAGCTAAAGAGTCATAATTATAAAATCACAGTGTGTATCACATGTCACTGGCTTATCAGCTCAATACCCCTTTCTCACACCTTCCTAACTAACTTTCACATTTTAATAATTGATTTTAGAACAGCAAAAGTTGAAAAGAATAAAGTTAACCAAAAATTCAATAGCAGAAAATAGTAGAATAATGTGATTCTTGTACTTTTTTAGCATTCAATATGTCTGCATAATTCCCCTTCCTCTGTGTGTAAAACAAGGATTTCTATAATACAAGCTCTATATACCCTTTCTGAATAGACTCTGTGAAAAGGAGATTCAGATAAACATTAAACAGTACCACAGTCAAAACGCAAGTGTTGTGCATTAACATTGGTGTTATTTCATCCTAGTTACATAATTACGCCAAAAGAAATTGGAACTGTTTTTCATTTTGCAATTATAGTTACCTAGGATTTTTTAGAACCAAGTGATAAAGGGAGATAGAGAAGTAAGAATAAATCATTGTGAATCCAATCAGCACAGAAAAATTATAAATTAGAATTAAATTTGGACCACATATCTGAAAAGATGGATTCCCACCTAATATAACAGTGCTATTTGACTATCTATTTTCCATTGAAGTCTGCAGTAGCAGAATTGTTAAAGATTCACACAGTGGTCTACTATGTGGTGCTAGGCATGTACCCAATGGGTGTTCAATAAATACTAATTATTGCTTCTATTTCAGTACTCTAAAGCAGCCTCAGGACATTGTATAATCAATGGAAAGAGAGTACAAATTACATTAGTGGATTTTCAAATTATTATCTGAGGGCAAGGATGGCGAAGAGTAAATAGAGCAGATACCTACCAACCCAGCATTGCTAAGGGGTACGTTCAGGACAGCATGAACAAAATGTCGACCATAAGCTCTAGATTTTGCAATCCTTCCCTGCCCAACTTTGTGGTAAATAATCTTGACCTCTCTGCAGCAGGCATAGGCAAATTCATGTTCTCATTTTATTTTCTGTGATAATAGACAGAATAATTAAAAATTAAAATGAAAATAAAAGAAAGAAATATGGAATGTTAATTTAAGAGAAAGGAAAAGATAGATGGATGAAAAGAAGGAAGAAAGGATGAAAATGGACAAAGGAAAAAAATGACAGAAATACCCTTGGGAATCACAGTGTCTTTTGGAGAGAGATACTTTACTGGCTGCCATTGAGGCACCATGACTCTTCCTTGTGGAGAGATGTTCACATACCTGGATCCCTGTGTAAAAGCCAGTGACAAGGCCAATCACTGAAAAACAAAATTGTATGTAAACAAATACACCCAGGTGGATGACATCTCCTGGCTTCGGAACCACTGCAGAACTTTGTAACTCATGAAGCTTCTGTTAAAGTAAAACTACACCAGAGACACATGTCACACGACAACAGGGTTTCTCAACCTTGTTGCACAGTAGCATCATTCAGAAAGTTTTTCAAATTCCCAAAGCCAAGGTCATGATCCAGGTCATTTATATCAGAGTCTGTGGAGGAGGGACCCATATATCAGTATTTTTTCAACTTTCCCTTCTCCAGGCCAGCAATTTCAATGTTTAAACCACTGCAGTGACCTACTCTTCTGCCTATAACTTTAAAACTGATGAGTTGGTTTATAACCAAGTCATAACTGTAGTACCCCTCCCACCCGTAAGTCTGGGACTAAGATTTTAATGAATGTGACAAAAGACCTTGACCATTTATTGGTAGCCTACTATGTATCAGAATCCTGCAAACTTATATAAAATTTACATACATACATGTGATATGTCAATCCTCAAAATCAATCTGCAAAGCACAAATTACCATTCTGTTTGTTTTTTTAAATGAGGAAACAAGTTGTAATAATTGGCTCATTGAATATCATGTGAGTAAAAGATTCCAGCTACAAATTTGATGCTATTCACCTCTTTGTCTTTCAGAACATGAAAGACAAAGAACATGAAAGACAATGGCTCTTTCAGAGCCATTCCGTGGGAGAGATGTGGGCAGGGGCCACAACCAGAACCTGGGGAGACTGTGCCCCCAAAAAAAGAAGAGGAGGAGAGGAAGTAGCAGGCTGTGCTGACTTCTGTCTTTGGATCAACAACTCCTATCATTAAACTTGGTGTACATAGCCAAGTTTCAGCAGTCAAGGCCTAACAGGAGGGAAAACAAAAATAGTGAAGCATGACCATGAATTGTATAGAGTTCATGAAAGGCAAAGAATGGGAATAGGGGTGAGGGAAAGACAGTATGATCAAAGAGGTGCACTTGTAATTTCTAGCACTTTCTATTTAGATTCAGAGTTTATAATATACAGAACATAACAAACCTGGAGAGAATTTTCCTAAATAAATAATCATAAGATTTCTAATTTTCTTAACCCAAAATGAGAGAGACACTTATAGGATATAAACATAATCAGTACAGGGGTCACAAAGAAGATGAGTTTTTAAGGAAATAACATCATGACAGAAATAAAGTCCCTGGGGAAAGTAGTTCTAAACACTATAAATATGTTTCATTTTCAACCGTTCTATTGAAGCAAAAGAGGAAATGGTATCCAGAGAGGAGAAATAAGGGCTTGTGAGATTCACCTGCATTAAAAGAAAGTAAAAGTCTGCAGAAAACATTTCGTTATGACACCTCACAAAAGGTAACATGTTCTGCTTCTTTTCATTATAATAGAAAATTAATGCCATATTTTGTTTTTTAAATTATATGTGTTCTAGATTTAAGGTTGTTTTATTTTTTCCAAACTATATATAATAATTATGGTATATCTCCATGAGTGCCGCATATTCATACCAGTCTGTTTTGAACTCACACACTTTAAGATGAATATGATTAAAATTTAAGATGAATATGATTAAAAATTAAAGTTATTCGGGGCACCTGGGTGGCTTAGTCGGTTAAGCGTCCGACTTTCGCTTAGGTCATGATCTCGCGGTTCGTGGGTTCGAGCCCCGCGTCGGGCTCTGTGCTGACTGCCAGCTCAGAGCCTGGAGCCTGTTTCAGTCTGTGACTCCCTCTCTCTCTGAACCTCCCCTGCTCACGCTGTCTCTCTCTCTCTCCTAGAAATAAATAAAAAAAAAAAATTAAAGTTATTCATATTTTCTAAAGCATAAATCAGGAAAATTATATTTCACTATTTAGTTTTTTTATTTCTTGTTTTGGTTCCTTTGCTAAAAATTATTTGAGAATATTATAACGTATAAAGAGGAGTTAGGAGTTTTAAGTTTATTTTTGTAAATAGCATTTGTTCAGTATTTTTATCATATTACGTAAGTGATTAAGAGTTTAAATTTTTTAGTTACAAGCATATTTTGCTTAAATTAAAATATTTTCAAACATTTTGAGCAATAGTTTCAATAGTTTGTATAGTATGTACAAAAAAGGAGTTGGGAAAATAAATGACCTACGAGAACCAGCTACAGGCTTGGTAATCAAATCCGTAATATCGTGCCTTGAAAAGGAATCATGGGGCTGCATACTAAATATCTGACATTATTTTTCCTACTCCCAAAGAGAATATGACTTTCCCCTGCAAAACATTCAAATTGTAGTTTGTATCCAGTGCTCTCAGACTCTCAAATTGTTTAAGACTTTAAAATTTAATCAAGGGATTCCTTAATGGAAGCTAGGAAGAGCAACATCAGAAATACATTTGACAAAAGGGTAACAAATTTCTACTTAATTATTTACAATGGCCATATACGGCTACAGAGAGACAGAAAAGTAGTCAGACTCTGGTGCATCAAACTCAGCTGTCTGAAAGAACAAGGGCATCAATTCGTCCTCACACCATGCAAACAGTTTTCAAGATTGCATCTTGTTGATCTTGATGAAATTACAGGACTAGGATCTGAAGCTTCATGCTGGTAATTTATGGCCACAGGTCACTCAGAATTGAATGTTTTCAAGGTACAGAGAGCTAGCTTGTCATTTGCATGCATCTCATTTTACCACCTAAAACATGTTTTTCATCACTGCTATAAGGCACCACTCTTTCATTTTTTTCCTTCTCTCTTTATTTTTCTCCCTTTTTCTTTTTCTATTTCTGCCTCTGTCTCTATTGCTCACTCTATCTCTTTCTAGAATATATTAGACATGTTTTCCACTGAGTCCAACATTATAATAAACATCCACAAGAAATGATAGATTAAAGCAATTTAACTTACTAAGTTTAAAACAGAGATTTTCTTATGTTGCCATTGACTGAACTAGAATTATGGTATGAATCAAATATTTCAGTTGTTTAATTGACAGGGAAACCCCTTAGCCTTCATACTTTAGATTATGAATTCATTAACTTTCTCTCACAAGAAACTGCCCAGGTTTCCTATTCCTAACACAGAGGTGTGTTTTCAGACCGCTGTTTCCTGTCTTTGAAATTTTAGTATGTAATGCATTTGTTGGCCTTGGCATTATTAAATTTGAGTTATACATTCAATTTTTTAAAACCTTAATTTAAAAAAATGAAGGTGGATGTTTCTTCAAGGAATGTCAACATACATAAATCCATAGGCCTCTGAAAAACTGCTTCTTGAAGAGAAGGTATCAACTTAGTTTTTACAATTAAGAGACACAAAGGCTGGGTAAATGTGTACACATTTCTGGGTTATAGGCTTTATTTGCCTGAGTTAAGCTTTCTGAACACACAAGCGTTTAGGAATTTTTATAAAACCAAATGTATAGATTACCTGAACTATCCCTGTAACCTTACAATCTGCTTTATTTTTAGCATATGTAAGGGCTGAAACTGGAAACTCTTGTGACACATTAAATACAAGATGATTCCATCAATAGAATTAATGTAGTGATGTGTAAAATATAAACTTGCAACTAGATTGTTAGAAAAAACACATAATTAGAAATACTTGTGGGTTTTTTTAAATTTCTAAAAGTTGTAAAATCATTGAGCCTTAGAGTTGCAAGTCATCTTATGAATCACAATATGCCATCTATAGGAAATCCCTATGTTTTAAAAACATCCTGCACAAGCATCCAGTCACATGGAGAAACTAAATAGAAAATATAATTCATATCCACAATTAAACCTCTTTTATTGTATTGTATAGCTTGAATTATTTATAATATTTAAGAACATTTTATGTGTCTCCTACCAAAGCAAAAATAAGAGAGGTTTCCTTGGAATCTCTTATTTCTTGTTTAAGGTACACAGGTATAGGAACTAGAAATCTCACATTTCCCACAGTTAAACTTGATATGTTTTAGGATTGATGTCGGCATTTAAAATTTTTTCAACATCCCATGTACAATAAAAAGATGGAAATAGTAACTTTTTTGATTTAAGTTAATTCTAAGTGGTCAGAGTCATGTTGCAATTCTCTTCACCATGGCAGCCATCTCAGAAAATTCTACTCTTTGGTTTTGAAGATTTACTATCACAGCATATTTGAAAGAACCTGGTATAGGATAATTGAGAAACATTCACACTCGGGATAAGTTTTTCTCTAGTTCTGCAAGAATTCCTAAGCCATTCTGTTATTGGAGGAAATATTAGGAAGTTCAATAAGAATGAGTCATAGTGATAGACATAAAAGTGTGCACTTACCAAGAAACAATAGTGAATAAAGCATTTTTTTAATATTTGAAGAACTGTGCAAGGTCTGAAGTATTACCCTTTTTGCAAACTAACATATTATTAGCCTATCACACTTTCCTAGATGTTGTCAGAAGATGTGAGACTCTGGACTCTGAGACAAAAGACAGTATTATTTTATTCCACACTACACAGGAGATGGTGCATCAGTTCACCCCAACCCCAACCACCCGCTCTGCCTAGATTCCATGGAGTTGAGTTGAAGCAGAGCTGAGTTTAGGAAGATGTTGTACCATGTTTTAGTGTCACAGCTAAAGAACTCTGAGCTTAGGAACCCCTAGTATTTTAAAAGGAGCCACTAGCAAACTCTTTCACACTTTTCCACAGGGAGACATTATCTCTTAAATTGGTCTTCAAACAACCCTGTCTACAGCATTGAAGGGGAACACTGTTTCCATTTTCAAGGTTGTTTGTTATGCAAACATCCTTTGAGTTTAGTTTTGGACAAAAGCTGATACATGTGCAGAAATGTCAAGGAGAATTGCCTTCCAACACTGATATGTGAGCCTTTCTAAAACACACTGTATATCACTTCATTTTGATTGTGGGCTTTCAAAACTAGTACAAGCAGCTAAAATTGACAAAGCTGTTCACATAATCCTGAAAAACCTAAATATTTCATATGTATTTGTCACCAAGGGCTGTAAAACCCTTCCTTTGAATTTATCTGAAATTTTGTAATTATAATTTGCAGTAATTTTTCCTGGCCTAATACTCTTGAGATAATAACAAGATCAGCATAACTGATAAATAAATATTCTAATGGAAACATTCATCCATCTTGCATGAAATTCAGCCTTGTTATAATTAAATTTATCCTGACAGTTCTAGAAATTGGTACATAGTTTTAGTCTTCAGTTGCCTCCTTTTTCTCTTATACTCTTTTTGACTGTAATAATTTATACAATATTAATATAATGTAGTATAAAATACTATAAATAATTCCAATCCATCTAAAAGGTTTTCCCCCTTCTGCTGCACCTCAGGAACAGATATTTTAACCTGAAGCTTAGATATTTGTGTCCATCCCCATAATCTATGATGCTCAAGTTATCAGCATAAAGTGAGGACAATGTCTTTCATATTCATGCAAGTTAAACTGCTCAGTAATCTACTGACTTGTGCTGCTTTGAACTGTCAACGCCCTTCAGAAATTTTAAGGAAAAGCACTTTCATTTATTTATTTGCAGTCTATGTCATCAGGACATATTATATACTTTTTTTTTTTTTTTACATTTTATTTACTTTTCTAAGTAAGCTCTATACCCAATGTGGGGCTGGAACTCATGACCGCAAGATCAAGAGTTACATACTCTACCAACTGAGCCAATCAGGCACCCCACTCAGAATTCATTGTAAACGTAAGTGTGGGGTACCTGGGTGGCTCACTCGGTTAAGTGTCAGACTTTGACTCAGGTTATGATCTCACAGTTTGTGAGTTTGAGCCCCATGTCAGGCCCTGTCTGACAGCTCAGAGCCTGAAGCCTACTTCAGTTTCTATGTCTCCTTCTCTCTCTGCCCTTCCCTGACTTTCACTCTGTCTCTGTCTCTGTCTCTCTCTCTTTCAAAAATAAATAAACATAAAAAAATATTTTTAGAAATTAAGTGTGGGCACCATGATAATAATCTATGAGTTGAGAGAAAATATTTGCTTCATATCTAATCAATAAGAATGAGTTGACAGGAAAAAGATACCAAAAACTGTTAAGAAAAATACAACCTAAAAGAGATATGGATAAGAGTTATAAACAAATGTATCATATCACAAATGGTTAATAAATATGTGAAAATATACTCAGTCTTAGATAACACAAAATTTACAACTGACGCTACAATGAAATAATATTCTGTACCATTAATTTGGCAAGAATTCAAATTTGTAAGAATATGAAATACCTTCACACTTCTGCTCAGAAACTCTCATATACTACTGCTTGTGGGTTAAAACCATTATAATCACTTGAGAAAATAATTTAATGACATCATGTAAGCAAGTAAATTTTGTGCCTTTGTCCCTAGAAACATGAAAAAGAACAGTGTAGAAGTGTAGTTTTTAATGTCATACAACTGGGAACATTAAACCAATTAATGTTAATTAATTAAAGTTAACACTAAACCAATGAACATCAAAATTGTAAAAATTTTTTAAATATATGCTTAAGAAAACATACTGTAAGGCAAATCAAAAACTGCAAATTTTTAAAAATATGGTACATATTAAATAATAAATATATTACCAAAGGAAAGAGCATACTAAAACAAACTAATTTGGAAGTGTGTGTGTGTGTGTGTGTGTGTGTGTGTGCGTGTGCGCGTGTGTGTGTATGTTTTCTCTTTTTAAAAAATAAAAGCAAAAAGATAGAATGGTAAAAACTGACTAAAGTGTTGGAAATGTGCCCTTTCTTTAAATGGAGACTGAGTTCATAGATCTTTAATTATTTGCTTTTTGCTTTATAATTTACACATTTATCTAATGCTTTTTATTTAAAACTTTAATTCATTATTTCATATTAAAAATGAGGTAAAAGTCAACTTGAACATGGACAGGTGGTAAAGGAATGGTAGATAACTAATACCCCCTCTTCCCAATAAACACATATGAGAGACAGAGACAGGGACAGAGGTAGAGACAGGGAGAGATGCTGTACAGAGACAGAGAGAGAGAAAGCAGAGAGATTTGGCTTGGTTTGGTTTGGTTTGGTTTGGTTTGGTTTGGCTAATAAGGCAAGTACATTCCCTCTGCCAGTTTAGGCAAATTTTCCATATTTAAACTAATCTTTATTTCAAAAACTTATGGGGTTTAGACTAATTGTCCTTGACTTTTGAGCCTTAATTCTCTCAAGATGCATTTCCCCCTTCCATCCTTATGAAATTAAAAATTAAAGGGTGCCTGGGTGGCTCAGTTGATTGAGCGTCCAACTCCTAATTTCGGGTCAGGTCATGATCCCATGGTCTTGGGCTAGAGCCGTACATTCATTGGTCTCCGTGCTGAGCATGGAGCCTGCTTGGGATTTTCTCTCTCTCCCTCGACTCCTCTCCTGTACTCTCGCTCTCTCTCTCTCTAAAAAAGAAAACAAATTGATTAATACTATTAACTCTTTTAGGTTTTGTCTGAATTCTAGGGAGAAAAAAACATAAAATTAAGGTTGGCTTGTGGATTTGAAGATAATTTTTTTGGATATTGATTCTAACGACCATAGAGCTACCTTTGAAGCAGCTGACAAGCTGGAAAGCTTGCTACGATTCCCTCTCTCATGTGTTTTATTTGTGTCATTGTGTAGTTACTAAAGAGGATTTATTGTTTAGAGTTTATCACATCTTTCCTTTAAAATTGGAGTATATTCTTGTAATATTCATTTTTCTCTAAGCTGTCTCTATGCTGGTTTAGTTTTTTATATGAACAGGAGAATAAATAGAGAGCACTTAGGTTTCAGAATGCTGTGGATTAAAAAAAAAGGAGTACTTTAATTGTTCTTTCCTTTTTATAGAAAAAAGTGGGAGGTCAGGTCAAATTTAATTTTTCAAGTGAATTTGATATAGTTTTGATGCTGTTGTGCAATACATCTGTTTTATAGACTAATCAATTATTAATCACTGAATTTTAAAATGACTTGCAAAACTACATTAATATTTCATAAAACTGCTGAATTTTGTGGTATCTAAATACATGTGTTAGACTTTCTGTGGGTTCCATTGATGACTGCTTAAAAAATCCCATATGCTAATGCTTATATGTATGTTAATATTGGCTATCACTATGTTAGATAATTTGGGGCTCAAGTCTTCATGTTACTGACAATTTTCTAATTTGTGGAATTCAATACACCGTTATTACAGACTTTCTTAAAACCACAGAGAATATGTAAATCTTAATGTCTGCAAAAATGACATTCTCAACATCATCATAAATAATATAAAATACATAGGATTTTCATTCTGATTTACTCTTTTATCTCCAGATTTTAAAATAAAGAGGAAAACTAGATTGGTTTTGATGAGAATAGATTTTACATTTAACACTATTTTATACCAGTAACTTAGGACTATGCCCTAAATTTTAAGTCAAAATTATACTTTAAATGTCACTGTGCAGGATAAATATGCATGTATTTGCCAAAAGCATATTTAAAGAACATTATAATGAAAATATAACTATTTTTTTTATAATAAAATGTGTAACATTTGTAGCCGCCAGGTAAAATACATATGTGTGTGTTTATTTACTACTCATTAAGTAGTAAAATTACATTTATTCTTTTTTGCTTTTTTCCAGAATTAGAAAAAAAGAGGGGTAAATTTGAATATATATACATATATATAGTTGTTTGAATATATATACACATATATGTATATATATATATATATGTGTGTGTGTATATATATATAGCCGTTTGTTTATTCGATTTGTTTTTGCCCAGCACACTTGATAGTCCTTGTGGTATAAATAAAATATGAACTATGGATTTTACACTCAATATGTGTGTGTAAATATCTTCATGTTTTATATGTATGAACATATATATTCCAGTGGATATACACATATGTGTGTATGTGAATAGATAGTAACATGTATGTCAAGGTTTGCATATGATTAACATAATCTAAAGCACAGATTCCCAAAATAAGTTATTGTTGCTTAAAACATGAGCATTCTTATAATTAGTAAAGCTCAAATCACTTATTTTTTAATTCCTGCAAGAATTCTGTAAAAACTACTATCAATATGAAAATAAACTGTCTTCCCATAATCCTTTGAAGAGTATAATACAGAAAATTAAATGTAAAAATGCTGGCCTTACTATTATGTTTTTTGTAAGGTCAAATTCTATTACGACATCAAACTTCACTCTTTTTCAATGATAGGATATCCTTTTTAATGTATACGAATGGCTATTTGTATCCCTGCAATAGGACAGAACCCCTCAGTATTAGGCTCAACGTTTGAACACATTATGGTCCCTAGTCACACATCCTGCAGTCCACAAGTACAACTAGCTCTCCTTTGGTTTGGACAAGATGATGCTAAGCTTTACTATAGCTGTAAATTTCTATGGGCTTCTGGTATAGTCAATTAAACCAGTGTGTTTCTATCAAGTTCTTATATTACCTATATCTTTCATGCATAATCACTTATTTTCATTCTGAAGACCTATGTTTTTTCAAATTGATTAAGCCTGCTTTTATACATCAACTAAGTTCATTGTATCATAGAACTGTAAAATCGTGAAAGGATTTCTCTCTTCAACCCCATGATTACTGCAATCTTTCAATCCCCCGCTTTTTGTTTTCTGAAGTATTAGATGGTCTCTACCTCCAATTTCATCATACTGTCACTTAATTGATTTTTTTTCTAAAACACAAGTCTGATCATATTAGTCTCCTTAAAATCCTCCAATGGTCCCACTGCCTACAAGCTAATATCCACATATTTCAACATGATTTAAAGGTACTTCATTGATCAGGTACAAACCTCCCTGCACCTTCCTTTCCAATTATTTCCCAATTACACTTTCCACTTCTGAAGTACATTATGCTTCTCTACATTTGTTCATGCTGTTCCCTCTGAATAGAACACCTAACCCAATTTGTTCCTCTTATTTTTCTTTCAAGCTTCAGCTCAAGCATTGCTTCTACAAAATAGCTCTTTGATCCATCTGAGAGGTGGAAGAGACACCCCTCCCTTCTTGTTTTTCTCTAAACCTCAAATTTACAATATTCATTCAGCTACTACTATGATATGCTTATTTTTCCACTTGCCAAACTTCAATATCAGTATTTATTAAATTATGTGTCTTTTTTTATTAGGTTCAAAATCCCTTTAGGGAAAAGTCTTCTTTATCTTTGTATTATCAGACTTAGTACAGGGATGAAACATAGTAGGCTTTCAATTGGTGTCTATTGAAAACACAGAATGAAGCATCCTCACCAGAACATAAGCAACATAAGATGAATAAAAAAATAGATTATGCAAATTATTTTATGCATTTATATTAATTTGTGTATTGTATATTTATGTGAAAACCAGAGACAGTATAGATAATAACATTATAATTTTCTTTTTTTAAAAATTTTTAATGTTTTATTTATTTCTGAAAGAGAGAGAGAGAGAGAGAGAGAGAGACAGACTGTGTGAGCAGGGGAAGGTCAGAGAGAAAGAGGGAGACAGAATCTGAAGCAGGCTCCAGGCTCTGAGCTGTCAGCACCGAGCCCGACGTGGGGCTCAAACCCACAGACTGTGAAATCATGACCTGAGCCAAAATCAGACGCTAAACCGACTGAGCCAACCAGGCACCCCTTTAACATTATAATTTTCAAAGTGCTTATTATAAATACAGATTTCTGAGTCCCAAGAACCAAAATTTGTATTTCTTAGGGCTGTAGGACACAGAAATCTATATTTTGACTAACTCTAAAGTTAAAATAAATCCTTATAAAATATTACAAAAAAAGTGGGGTCAGTTTTTTAATAGACTGACATGAAGCAAAGTCTCACCTTTGTTTTCATAATGAGCAGAGTTGAATTATGGAATTCTAAATCCCTGAATCTTGGTTTCCTCACATGCCAATTTAGCTGTCTCCCAATATCGTAAGATGGCAGATGTAATATTTTTTCTTCTAAAAACAAAGTTGCTTAATACTATTAGCAGCCATAGATGCTTGATGATTTAAGTATTAAATATGCTGAAATGAAACAACCCTTCTCTAAATTATTTCTCTGTTAGCGGAATTTACTGAAGGACAATCAATGGTTTATATAATATATGCATTTCTCTATCATATGTGCTTATACACTTAGCTTTATTAACATGTTTTAGCAAACAGAAGATAAGTTATGAAGCAAAAGTCTCTCTGAAACTTAAAATATAGTATATGCAATATATGGTATACTTCTTCAGACATATTAAGTAAGATATTTATATGTGACCCATGTTCCTAAATTCAATTATCATACAATTAATGGAGTGAGATAATATAAGCAAGTATTATATTTTTTTACTGTGTAGACTTCTCTTCTCAGGCACATATGACTTGCAAAGAAGTTTTTATTTCTGTGTGGACACACACACATGCACACACGCACACACACAAGCAGTCACACACAATTTCTTGTCTTAAGTGCCATATGGTCTCTTTTTAAATCTTTTGTCTTCCAGATTGTATAGACTTTTACTATTGATTTGGCTTATCTAACTCATTTTCAGAAATGAAATGAGTTTTCTGATTAACTTGACTCATTCTTAAATGTATAGATTAAATGCCCCTTAATGTGTCTGCTCACATCTGGTATTCCAGATGTTTGCTATAATAATCATATAAAAATCGACACAGCATTTCCAGGGCCACGAAAAACACTGAAGAATGAATAAAGGCAGAATTGTATCTCTTCCGGCATATGATTCCCTAGAAATTGGGTATTCTGTACTGTACAACCCAAATCAATTCAAAATCCCCAAACCTAAACAGTTCTAACCCAGACTTCAACAAACTAGAATCCTAAATAGCATGAAATAAATTTCCCATTCAAAGATTCTTCTCAGAACAGAAATCTTAACATAATAATACCCTTAAAGGAAGCATCTTTAAATATTTTCTTTAGAATGGTGATTTTTTAAAAAACCAGAACTGATGTTTGATGGGCTATGGTGCCATATGGGCCAAGACATATATGACCGGGGGGTTAGATCTCCACATAGAATTGGATTCTAAGGGAAAGCTCAAGTTACATGTGTTGAGAGAGAGGGTGGTGACACATAGGTGTCACCTCAGTGGTGGCTGCTATCTGACAATAGGTTGTGACACCAATGCATTGGGCAACATGAATATTTCTGGGTAAGTCGCAGTTAGATATTGTAAAATGCGAATGTGGTACAAGGATTTATAATGCATGCTTCTATTTCAGGAAATTTCTGAGGCACGTAAATTTATCTTCACCTTACCTGAATTAATAACTAAGATTCCCAATATGAATGCTAGCAAGAATTTCTGAGTTCATGGCTCTACACTGGGCAATTTCAACGAGAACTACTAGGTATTTTTATATAATTATTCTTCACTCAATAATGGTCCTTTGCACAAAGCCAAACTAAAGAGTATATAGGTAAGTTGAAAAATTTTAACTTAAGTACACTCTGACATACTGAAATGATGGATATAAATAATCAAGACAAAATGAATAATAATGCAGATTTCAACTGTAATAAAACAAATTCAGGGTAAGTACAGAATAGGGAAGGCAAAATCTAACAAAAATATCGGTGGAAATATTTCTATGTCTATATGAACATAATATCATTTGATGCCTCAAATTCTAATACAATGAATAATCAGTTAAAAGAACTATGGCTTTTAGATCAAGCAAAGCAATATTCCAGTATGTTCTATGTATCTAGTTCAATTCTGGATGTCTTTGTTACAAAGAACATTGGCAAACAATTATTATATGTTGAAGAAAGCAATCAGTTTAATTCAGTTTATTACACACCAGCATGCTGATAATTTGTCAAACACTTTGCTAGATATTATAGAGGGTCTAGAAGGCATTGTAGGAAATTCAACCTGTAAAAGTGAGACTATAGTTACCTGGAAAAGAGGAGACTTTGAAGTGGAGTCAGGTTGGAAGGAATACATTACATCCTCTTTGAATGTATAAAGGACCTAGTGCCCAGGGCAATACACTCAATAAAAATAACTTCATAGAAAAGAAACTGAATGGAGTTATCTTATAAGGTAGTAATTTTCCTATTAATCTACATGTTTAAGCAGAAGACTGGTGATAATATTTAGGTACCTTAAAATAAAGATGGGGCTACATGTTATGTTTAGTGGAAACTGCTTGCAATTCAAATTTTTGTTTCTTCCCAGCTATTATGGCTATTATAGCCTGTGCAGAAACAGAACCTAAGTATCTTATATTTTATTCTTTCAATATACTCTGACTTCTCTAGGTGATATTCACCAGCCTGCCTCATCTCCTTCAGCAAATAGATAATGCATGATAGCCACTTCATATCAGAAAAAATATAGGCTATGAAACGTTACTCTATGTATACTGTTTCTTGGAGAATAGCAATAAAATAGCTTACTTTCCCCAGAAGGATGGAAAACGATATACCTAATGTGAAGGACCATGAGGAATTTGGAAAAGGACGTGTTATGTGAAACCTAACTAAAACAAACATTATTTTATTTACCATTTGGAAAAAAAAATGTTTATGGCCTGTACTGCTTCTGATGTCTTTAGACATCATTAGATTATGCCTCTATTATCTTCTTTTACTTATATTGGGCCATACACATAATTATTTTTTTTTATTCCTACTTCACTAGGAGGACAATTTGGAATGAGAATTTAATAAAATGTGTCCTATTTGCTTCTCAATCGGCTTTGAGAACAATGTAGGATATAAAATCAAGGGCAACTCATGATTTACTTGTTTCATTTTGAATAATATGAAGACTTAATATGTGCCTGATAAGATTCTAAATATATCATATACATTTTCTCATTTAAGCAAATTTCAATTACATGATAGTATAGCACTTTAATCACCATTGACAGAAAAGCTCATTTTCACCTAATGAACATACCAAGCTCATTGGCCATTGTTTACATTCTTAGCAATGTGCAAGGTAATATAGTGTTTCAAAATAAATTTAAGACTGTTCTTGACACAAGTAGTTTGATATTTTCCCAAGAGATGGAGGTTATATCCACAAAAACCATGTTAACCTTTAGGTATCCTTGAAAGTGACCAAAGTTAATCAATCTTTCACTTACTTTCATATGATTACAAAAGACAGTCTTTTTAACAAGTATCTGGATAATAAAACTCATTTTGAATGTGAAATATTTCAACCATAATTGAACGATCTTTATACGCCAGTTTCTCTACATTGGTAGATGTTTTATATGACAGTTTAGCTAACCTAAATGTCTTCCGAGAAAGATGTCCTGGTAACTATTTTGTTACAGTACGAAGATGTGATGAAAATGGCTGCAAGAGAATTCCAAGCAGTTCAGACCTGAGGATATTGGTAACAAACGCTGAAAACAATGCTTATGTAGCAGAAGCAGTTTGAAAGTTCTGTGTCTCTGCCCACTATCTAGCACTTAAGAGTATAATCAGTTTTATAAATGGAAATGGTGTACTATAGGTGGCACACTACTGTTCGAGAGAGTTCTCAAGGAGTCTTTCTTTACTTCTAAACCAACTCCACATAAGTCAAAGGCTTGGGTCCCTGATTATAAAGTGGAAAACTATAGAAATCCTAGCTTAAAAAGAAATAAAATTGATCAATTTGCCATCGGCACAAGTCTTTGTATATGTAATATTTAAAATCATCCTCAAAAAGTATTTTAGAAAATGAAGACTAAAATTGGTTAATTTTTTTTGCTCTAGACTTCATTCTAAAATGGGTAAAAAAATATGAAAAAGAAATAAACCATTGGGAAGCTGCTAAATTGAACCTCAGTGAAGACAGTTTTAATTAGTAATTTTGAATGCTGACCACATATATATTTTGGGAATTAATTCACGCTGAGTAAACATATGTCCTCAAGTTGCATTATGTATTTTTCATTCTTTCTATGAGTAGTGTTAGTTAATGCATTAAAAAATTGAAATACACAAACTTTATTAGTGAAGATGATTATAGCATTTTGTCCAACAACATTACTTAAATGAAGCAAGTCAGACAAGAAAACAGAAATATACCTAAGACTTAAATGTAGTGGAAAGAATACTCAATCTTGGTCGAAGACTGAGTTTTAACTATGCAAGTAAGTTAAACATTTTAGATAATATTACCTTCGTCTGTAAAATACAGAAAATACTATGTACACTACACAATTCATAATGTTATTGCATGTTAAAAAGTCATTATAAAATGAAGTTGTTAGAAACTATAGAAAGCATATAACTAAGTGATTAATAAACGAACAGAGAGAGGTTGAAAAGGTTAGTCCACTTGAAGTTTATAAAGTTGCAGGTATCTTAGTTCTATTTGAAGAGTATGTGCAGGTTCCCAAGGAGCAAGGTCCCACTCTCAGCAGCCTTGGATAGTGGGGGGTGAGCAAGTGATCTCAGTTTAGAGACTCATAATCTCTTTCCTGATACTTTGAATCTAGAACAAGAGATGGCTAGAGAAGCGTAGATTGCAATTTGCTTTCCCAACCTCTGCGTCCGGCAGTGGTGGTGGCCACAGTGACTGTTGCTGGAATCGAGGCAGGGATGGGGGAGTGAGGGCAGATATGTCAGTGATGCAGTTTCCCTGTGACATTCTTGGGGTGTGGGCCTAGCTCTGGTGCCCACAACCTGGTGTCCCCTGGCTTTAGCTCATCTTCTGATCAAGTTCTCCAATCTCCTGGTGGTTTCCAAGACCTAACATTCTTCCAAACTGCATTATCTCCTGCATGAGAGGGTCAGAGTTGATTTTTGCTGCTTGCAAGAAAAAAATCTCATTGTAATGCAATGAATTCATCAAAGTTTGTTATGATACCTAGCATGGCTATAGGTAATTTGATTGGTACTCTCTTTTGAGGATTTAAAATATGATTATTGATTTCATGAGTTCCTCTTTATTCCTAGAAAATACTCCTTTCTTTTTTTTGAAGTCTTTTTTATTATTGATTTATTTTTAGTTTTTTTAAACATTTTTATTATTGAGAGACAGAGAGAGAGCATGAGCATGGGAGGGGCAGAGAGAGGGACACAGAATCTGAAGGAGGCTCCAGGTTCTGAGCTGTCAGCACAGAGACCAATGTGGGCCTCAAGCTCACAAACTTTGAGATCTGACTTGAGCAGAAGTACGATGCTTAACTGACTGAGCCACCCAGGTGTCCCTGAAGATTTTTTTTAAATTCCAGTTAGTTAAAATGAACAATAATAACAATAGTAATAATTAATAACAATAATAATAATAAATACATTCCAATTAGTTAATGTACATTGTAATCTTAATTTCAGGTATACAATGTAGTGATCTGACACTTCTATACAACACCCTGTGTTCATCACAAGTGTACTTCTTAATCCCCATCATTTATTTAGCCCATCTCCCCACTTATCACTCTGCATCAGTTTGTTCTCTATAGTTGAGTCATTTCTTGGTTTGTTTGTTTTGTTTCTTAAATTCCACATAGGGAAAATATATTTTTCTTTTCAGTTCTCTGATCTTATATTTATTTATTTTTAAAGTTTATTTATTTCCTTATACATTTATTTTTGAGAAAGAGTGCAAACAGGAGAGGGGCAGAGAAAGAGGGGGGACAGAGGATCTGACAGCAAGACAGCTCCATGTGGGGCTCACACTCACAAACCTCGAGATCATGACTTGAGCCAAAGTCTGATGCTTAACTGACTGAGCCACCCAGGTGCCCCACTCTGATCTTTTAGATATCCTAGTATGATAATACTGTATGTGGTGGTCTGAGATCTCTTCAATGATGGCTTGCCTGAAATGGCCATAGTCAAGACATTCCATACTTCCTTATAGAGCCCAAATCCCTACCAGAACTTAAATTACATTTTGGAAATTGCTGTCCTAAAAAGAGCCAGTTAGAAGTGGTATATACCAAAATAAGAGGGTTGATATATTAGTAGTAATGTGTATTTTACTGCCTACAGTTGCTCTACTTTTCCTGCAATACAGTGTTTCTACCCTTCACTTGTGTAATGAAATTGATAGCATATTTCTGAGGACTGATTTATTTGGCCCAGTTTGTATGAATTGATTCATTTTGGAACATTTGACAGAATGGTTGGTATCAAAATAATGCTGTATACAGAGCACATAAACACATTATTGAATGAAGAATGAACTGAAAGATCATAAGTTCTCAAAGATGATGCTCACAGCAAGAGGATTAAATTGCATAAAAATCAAGTCACTACTCTGAAATACACAGTGTAATAAAAGCTTGAAAGAAAAATGTGAGATGAACTCAATTTCTCAGCCATCGCCATGAGTGTAGATGTGCATCCTGCTGTTATGTGAACAATTACCATGCCTGGAGGGAACTGAATGAGAGCTGGCACCTATTGGTAGACAGAATAAAAACCCAAGCTTGTTCTCCTATCATGAGGCTCACATGCCATATGCTACAAGCTAATACGTTAAGTTGGCATAATGAGGAAGATTACACATTTTACCAGTGCTTGCTTACACTGCTAAAACTGGAACACCATTATGTAAGTTGCCTGTAATTCACTGAATTTCCTTTGTCATGCAATTCTTAGAAATTTAGAAGAACACAAGTCATGTAGAGAATATATCAGTTGCTTCACTTGGTTAAGAACATAAGGAACTTTGAACTTCGGCCTGCATATTATTCTCGCCATTTTCTTGGAATCTTCCAAGCTATATGCTGTACGTTGACCATTGATATATATATTCCCTATGTATCCTTTTTTATGAAGTAGGAGAATGCACAGAAAATGTGCAGAAATGATACAGGACATCTTATTTTCATTTGGTGGATTATTTTTATAAATGTAATTTAAGCATGCAGTTTCAACATCAATGTTAACTTTATGGCTATGTTTCCAGTATAATAGAGGTGTGAAAAGTGGTAGTTTAAGCTTTGAAGCAAGGGGTCAGTGAATGCTTGACTACCAACTGACAATAGATACATGAAATGCTTGAAACTTTAAGTTTGTATAACCAAATATCATTATTTCTGACAAAGCAAAATGAGGATATTTGGAGGGAACATGAACATTTACCTGAAATAAAGAGGAAACAAATTTAGTTCTTCTTTCCAATTATTCCTGGCAGGAACTACATGGATATCTCTGAACAAACAAACAAAAAGGGCAGGATGGGATGAAGCTACTAAGAGTGAAAAAGAAGAATGTGCATGTGATTATTATATCCCTAGACCTCTCATCAAATCTGCCAGTCAACAAAGTGTTTCGCATTTGACCATGCACTGTGCACTTATGCAAGAAAACATAAGACACATTTTTTTCTTCTTAAGAAGTTTAAATTTCAAATAGAGAACCAACACATACAGAGTTAAAATATTAAAAGCAAAACCTCAGTAAAGAAAAATGATACGTAACATAAATGGAATACACCAAACTAGTGTGGCATTCCTGAAAAGTTGGAGGGCTTTGTGCAGAAGATTGGAGTTTATTGCCTCGTGATGGATGTGAAGGATACAGATAGGTAAGAAAAGGTGTTAGAGAATGCCATGGAAAGGCAGGCCTGAACGAGCAAAGCCATTCCAGTAGCAAGGAGCGTGCTTTGTCTTCAAGAGAAAGGAGTTGTACTGCTTGATGAAATGTCACAGGATAATTTGATACATATTTGGTTAGGAAGGAGCAGATAGCTCATGGAAAATAATGAAAAAGAGCAGATATTTGGACTTGATCTGCTGGATAATAAGGAAATACTGAAGAAAACACAATTTCATTCAAAACTAATATATATTAATGTAATTCCCAGCTACTCCCTGGCCACTGTGCAGGATGTTATCTAGCTAAAATAATTTCCCCTGCATAAAGCAGTTTCAGAGGAAGGAGAGGACTCCAGGAGTTTTATCATCTAGGATAGTCTACCTCTTATTAATGCTATTTAATGGTTAGGTATTCTAGGTGCATCAGCTAGCATCAGTGTGTGGTTTCTTCTTCTTTGTAATGTTTTCTGCCTTGCCTAAAAGGTTATTTTTAGACATCAAAAAAGTGAAAAATAAAATATGGCATTTCTGGGTAAGATGATGTTGTACATTGACACTTTTAAACTTTGATTTCTCTGATACCCCACCTCCTACACTCAGATGTGTAGCAATGGTAAATAAATTCATGAAGAGAGATTTTTTTTAAAGCCCAACAAAATAAGCTTTTTCAGGCATCAGATATAGAATATCAATGTAAAGCAATGAGTAGAAGTAAAGTCACATACTTCTTGGGTTTGTGGTATCAGTGTAAGTTGGGAAAGCCTAAATATCAGTCTAACTAATAAAAATGGAAACTGTACCATATAAGATGGGGGGAAGAGGGATCCAGAGACAGGCTCACCACTTAAAACCAGAGCTGAAGAGGATGTCTACTGATAGTGAAAGGAGCTAAAATAAGTTAATGACAACTAAGGCCTAAGATTATGCTTTATCAGAAATGATGAATTTGAGAAGGAGACGGACAAAAACCCAACTTAAGATCAGGAACTGAAACAGTCCACCTCTGGCATGGCATCTGAATTTACCATATCCCCAGTGTCATTATAAGATAGGAGCTCCAAGCTGACATTTTAAGAATGGGCTCAGTTAAGAGGCACCTGGCTGGCTCAGTCGGTTGGGCATCTGACTTTGGCTCAGGCCACGATCTCACGGTTTGTGAGTTTGAGCCTGGCTTCGAGCTCTGTGCTGACAGCTGGGAGCCTGGAGCCTCTTTGGGTTGCTGTGTCTCCCTCTCTGTCTGCCCCTCCCCCACTCATGCTGTCTCTATCTCTCATAAATAAATAAACTTAAAAACATTTTTTTAAAAGAAAAAGAATGGACTCAGTGAGAGATCAGAGCCTGGAGGCTGCTTGAGATTCTGTCTCCCTCTCTCTCTGCCCCTCCCCTGCTCGTGCTTTGTCTCTCTCTCTCTCTCTCAAAAATAAAATAAAAACATTTTTAAATTTTTAAAAAATTAAGAATGGGCTCAGGATTATGGGCTTTATTGGGGCACCTGGGTGGCTCAGTCGGTTAAGGGTCCAACTTCGGCTCAGGTCATGATCTCAGGGTTCCTGGGTTCGAGCCCCGTGTCAGGCTCTGTGCTGACAGCTAGCTCAGAGCCTGGAGCTTGCTTTGGATTCTTTGTCTCCCTCTTTCTCTGACCCTCCCCTGCTCATGCTGCCTCTCTCTCTCTCTCAGAAATAAATAAAACATTTAAAAAAAAAGGATTATGGGCCTTATGGGTTAATTGGAGGCGTTTAAATCCAGTATTCAAGATGGCATATTTGAAAGCAATGTAGATAGGGAAAGAATTACTACTCTAATCACTGTCACATACATACCACACAAGATGAATCTGAAAAATCAAAATGTTAACAAACACAAGAAATGAAAACCTAACAAATTACTCTAAATGAATTTACACTAAACTAAATAAGAATAATATGATAATATGTAAAAACTTTTACATTCTTATATTTAGTATCATTCAAGAACTAAATGAGAGACTAAGATACAAAACTTTAGTTCTGCAAAAACAGTGCAGAAATGAGACAATATCAGATAATTGTAAAGCCCACTGGGAATATTTGAAAGAAATATGAATATTGTAAACAAAAACTTGGGATAAATTCCAGAATTCCTAGCATTGAGATCCACTATGCTACTTGGACCTGAAGGTAGAAACAAGTATTCTGGATGCTTTGGAAGGATGCACACTTGCCAAGAAATGAGAAATAAAACCTTAAAAAATTTTGAGGTTGCCATATCAGTGAAGAGTTTCAGTAATAATTGGTTTGCCAGTGATATTATTGTAAGGATATCCTTGTAGGTCAGCAGTTCTTAAAGTTGATTGTTCATTAGTGTCATCCTCAAAATTTCTGATTAGTTGGTCTGAGGTGGAACTCAAGAATTTATATTTTCAAATACATCCCTAGTAATGCAAAGTCATGTCATCTGCAGCCAGAAGCAAAACACTATTTAAAAAGCAGATCTTTGTAATCTATTGGGCACCAGCTGAAGTCAGGTGCCTGACCATGTGACATCAACGAATGTTTATTATCACACTCAGAGACTCATAATGTTGGGTGTACACTGAAGCAATTCATCACGTGGTAGAAATGATATACTTAGGATGGAGTCCTTGAAGTTCCAGAGAACATAAGTATGGTACCTAAACAGTAAGCCCTGACTCTCATGTTTATCTACCTCTGTCTCGCTGCTACCTCTCCTTCAGCTTTACACCTATAATCTCCTAGAGGGATCCCTAAGGGTCACTGACAAAGATGGATACTAATTCAGCTGTCATTTTCAGGTAAAAGGAAAACTGACTGCTCCCAAACCACAATCTCTTTTCAGGGCTGGCCCTGAAGATAGTGAGTGTGCAGAAAGAAATATCCTCCAAATGGGAAGGACTGTATGCTGTGCACAATGGGCATTTTGGGGAGGAAATGACCTTCAGTACCAATATACACTGATTCCTGGGCAGGCATGGATGGTCTACTGTTTTGCTCCAGATATTTGAAGGACAAAGTTGGGAAAATTAGGGTCAAAGGAAAGTGTCAACAAGTTGGACAGGATATTTCTGATCTTTGTGTACCAGCCTCTCTCTTCATAACCTCTTATGCTTGCACAGTGGGTCGAAGAAGAGATTGAACATGGTAGCGAGGTTATAAACTATATATGGGTTCAAGGACATATGTTCATTATCACTACCTATAAACCTGCCAGCAGAAGAAAACAACTCTGAGCCCTTTATCTTAGCACCATTCCTCAAAGAGACTTCTGGTGCCAGGTTGAATATATTGGACCCTTTCCACCCTGAAACATGCAGCAATTCATTCTTACTGGAATTGACACCTACCTCAGATAGAAGTTTGTCTTCCTTGCCTGCTGCAGGTCCTCTGAGAACATTATCATCTTAGGGCTAAGAGAAACCCTGACTTATTGGCCTGGGATCCTGCACTGTGTAGCATTATACCAAGGCACCAATTTTATGGCAGAAGAGGTTTAAAGACATAACTTGCCCATAGAATAATGGAATGGACATTAAGGTCACCATTAAGAAATAGCTCAGATTAATATGTCTTATGAGTTTGAGTTGCAATTTTCCAGCATTTGCTTTGAACCACGAGCTTAGATATGGTGATAGGTCCTCAGAAGCTAGAATGCTTATGTCTAGGAATCATGAATGGAAGTAGGATTGGTCCCTCTAAACCTTGATACTCAAAAAGACCTACTTGTGAAACAAACGGGTGAGAATAATGAAGTAGATTTTGAAGAACAAATTTGTGAAGACTCACTCTACCACATACCAAGGCAGTGTATCATTAGTACAGATTGACAAAATAGAATGGCATCTTAGCAACATGGGAAATGACAGATTTGACTTTACAAAGCACTAAAGAATAACCTTTCTACATAGTAGAGCTAGGATGGTTGGTTGTTCACATGGAAAATATAAACTTGGATTCTTTCCTCCTATCATGTGATAAAAATCCCCACTCCAGATAGATTGTTGTTTAAGTGAGAAAAGCAAAATGTTCAAATTTTAAAAGACTATAGGACCTTTTTTCAGATAGCATAAATAAGTGATATCATTCAGTATTGGACTTTCTCTGTCTGACTTATTTTACTTAGAAATTAATTTATTCATTAATAAGTTTTTAAAAAAGAAAATATGACCTCAGGATAGGGAAAGGCATTTTAAAGAAGAAACAAAGAGCACAAAATGTACAGAAAAATAATTTTAAATGTGACCATAATTAATTTACCTAGAGAAATATCAAAAACAAAGTGACAAGAAAAGCTGTAATCTGAAAGAAAATACTTACTAAACATATATAAAAATTAGTTATTGCTAGAAGCTTCTCCAATAATAATAAATCAATAATAAAATGGTGAATAACCCAATAGGAAAACTGACAGCACTAAACACAATTCACACAGAAGGAAATCTGAATGAGCAGTGAACACAAACAGATCTAACACCACTAGTGTCCAGCAGTAATGAAAATTAAAACACAATTAAATGTCATTCTCATTATTATTATTATATGGGAAAAAACTTCCAAACACTTGATAATACCAAGAAATATCAAAGATGTGGAAAAATAAAATTAGGAATTGTCTCATACTCCTAATGCAAGTGTAAAATAACAGCAGCATTTGAAAGTAACCTGGCAATATCTAGAAAAGCATAAGAGGCACTGTATCATTTAGAATGATGTTCACATATAAGTAACTGTAAACCAGATTACAGTGGTTTAATCAAGCAAAAGGTTTGTGTCAGACATTAAAATAAAAATTATCTGGACAGACATCCCAGAGCTGGAGCAATGGCTAACAATGCCCTCAAGGAACCAGACCTATTTTGTCACTCTGCTTTCCTTAATGTGTGGCTGCTGCACCTCCAGAATCACCACAATCCCAGGCAAGAAAAAGGTTGGAGATTACTCAATTGAGTCATGACTGCTAATGTACGCCTCTATTACCCTGGCCAGAACTCTCTCATAACTCAGCCGTCTCTAGCTGCAAAAGACATGGGGATCCCGAATACTTTGCTTTTCAAACTCTAAAGTTAAAGTAGCCAAATGAAAACACACGAATGCGCACGCGCAGGCACACACATACACACACACACACATACACGGAAGATATAGGATATAGGAGATATATATTTAGAAAGAGAATATCCTAGTGTCTTGCTACTCAGTGTGTTCTGTTCTGTTCTCCACGAACAAGCAGCAGAGGCATCGCTTAGTAATTTGTTAGAAACATAACCTCAGGCTCCATCCCAGATCTATGGAATCAGTATGTACATTTTAACAGGAGTCAAGGTGGATCTACATGCAAACTAACTCTTGAGAAGCACGATTCTAGAGAAAGCCCAGTCCGTGTAACAGTGCACACTGCATCTTACAGGGGAAAATGGAAATAAGTTAAATGACCATCAATAACAGAGCATTGGACAAATTCGGAATTCAGAATATTGCAACAAATATTGAACATAAATTTATTTGTTCAATAGAATCATTTACAGGGCAGTTGAAATGAATAACTAGATTGACCAGTATTAATCTGGACAAATACCAAAAGTATAATATTGATTTTAAAAGACAGGATGCAAAAGTAAATCAACAGCATGATACAATTTGTGTATCCTTTTAAAGGCCAAAACAATATTTCCAATGGATACATACATACTTATTGAAAATACTTTAAAATGCATGGATTAAATTTGCTTCACAGCTTCATAATGTTGATTAACTTGAGGTAAAAATGGAAAAAAATGTGATTGAAAAAGAGTACGAAGTGGGTTCAGTTGAGTCTGTTGTGTTTTATTTCTTAAAAAACCTGATGCAACTCTGGCAAAATGTTAAGAAATGTATGTATATGTTTGCACTGGTGTCTGCAGAATTATTCTCTAAACTTTTTTATATATTTAAAATATTTCATAAAATATTTTTTAAGGATAAAATGAATGCAGATAATTTTTGAAAGGATAGTAATGGTGTAACTCTTTTCACACTGGCGATTTGTTCTTAAATGATTTAGCAATAGCTCGGTAAAATGAATGCATTATTTATGAAGATTAAGTAAGTCAGCATTAGAGTAACATTTGTAACTGATTTTTATGATAGTGAGTCAGAATGTTTCAATGAATTTGTAACTCTTTCCTGGTAAAAACACAGGGAACTCAAGAATATATCTAAATACATGCACACATATTTTAACAAGCATGCTTCAAAACTGCTAAAGATGAATAGAAAAAAATGTAGTGAAGCTGAATATTATGCCTGTTTTTGAAAGAAATCTGAATCCTCTTAAAACCTCTATACTATTCTCCCAGCCTCTTGTAGTCTCCTCTCAACCGACTGCTTTGACTTTGACAGTGATGTTTATTATATGCTTGCTCCTGTTCAAAACAATATATGCTTGAAAAATTTACATCCTGGTTCTTGTCATTATGTTTCCTTCATTTTTAGTACATAACTTTCTCTGCGTTTTTAGTGCTTAACATTAACAATAGAAATAGCTTATGGTTTCACACTGTAGAAAACAATTGCTTAGCATATAATACCCTGAGATAGAAATAAGCCTTGTTAATAAAAGGATTGTTCACCTAGTTTCTGCCATGTACACCACTTTCACGTTTGTTAGCCATAAGACAAGTAAAATAATAGGAACAACATTTAAATGACATACCATGAAGACACACAATCGAAAGTGGAACAAGCAGAGTTTGAAACAGTCCCACGCAGTTTCCACTCTCTTCTCTTTGAACCTTTCTCTATCTGCACAATATCCTGAAATTAAAACTCAGAGACTTGTAGCTTCATACTAAAATATGAGATTTTTAGTTTATTCTCATATTGGCCTCAATTACTTAACATTCCATGTCTTCTCCCTATATTAGATGTCAAGATAGTTATTAGAAGAAGATGATCCATGGCTACTTGGTACTTTACCTGCACATGCAAGTGCCTGAAGCTGGAGCTTTCAGAGGGTAATTAGAGAGGGAGATCTGGCAAACTTTTAAATTGGTGAACCAAGACGGAAAAAGCTAAATTGTCATTAATTGCACATAATATATTTCTATTCCTGGTAAATGCAAAAGGATCACTTAAAAACTAATAAACCTAATGAGTATTCAGTAAAACAGTCAGATACAAAGAAACATACCAAAATAATAGCTTTCTCAAATGCCAGCAATAATCAGTTATGAACTCAAGCACACACACTCACACATATATACACCACATACATACAATTTAAAGTTGAAAAAACCCCTACTGGGTACTTGGGAATGAACTTCAGAAATTAGAGTAAGGTGTAACAGAACAAAATAACAAATAGTAAAGAAGTATTACTCTTAAAGCCCTAATAAAAGGTACTAAACTCCAGGGATGGAAGAATCAATAATAAAAATACATCAATTATCCCAAAATAAATGTGGTATTTCAATGTAATCTCCTTCCAAACTGTAATAAGAAGTAGATATGCAAGTGCTGACATGGAAATACACTCCATGGATAGTATTAGTTGAGAAAAAGTAAGAAGTAGAATAATATCTCATCCTTAATCAGTCATCTGAAGTTGTATATACATAGAATGTGCATGCATTTTTCTTCCTTTCTCTGTGTGTGCATTTATTCAGGAATGGAATAATTCACACCAAACTCTTTTTTTTTTTTTGAAATGTAGAGATTTCTATTAACATAGAAAATTCCATAATACCATATAGAGAGTTTAACACCCCACTCTTGGCAACTAACAATAACATGATAAAAATCATTAAAGACATAAAAGATGTGATCAACACTGTCAAACACTTTGAACAAATTATAATTTGAAAAACTAAGTGCCATAATTGTTGAACACGCATACATTTCATGTGTACATGGTCTGATCAACAAGACATGCTATCTGCTAGCCATTAAACAAGTCTTTTTTTTTTCTTAAATAGTTTATTGTCAAGTTGGTTTCCATATAACATCCAGT